>NC_133302.1:15557896-15611856 GCF_005239225.2 Populus alba | reverse complement strand
AATTGTAAAAAAAATATAATCATAGCCAATGATCATGTAAAAACAAGGTATTTTTAACAATGAATGCTTTTTGTATAGAAATATTATCAAAATTATGTGCAATAATCATCTTTTTTAAAAAATAATGAATGTTGTAGCTAAGCCTAATCCTTTTTCATATATTTCACATCCATATATAATTTACAATGAACTTTGTTCTGTACATGCTTAAAAAACCAGAAAAACCCTTTGCATTGCATATGCTTTATTATAATCCATAGAAAATTTTATACAAGTTAGACAAGTTTCAGATATTTTATACTAGCAAACCAGTCTTTTGGCTTAATGTTCTAGTGGTGCCAATACCTTGCTTCCAAAGTCAAAAAACCCTTATTTAAATAATTTACAAAACCTTATTACACATTGCATTGAAAATTCTAAACCTCATTGCATATTGCATTTAAAATTCTAATCCATTTGGTTGTTGACATGGTGAACAATTATTTTTTTTCATTACAATATTAATCTTCTTTTTATATAGGGTGGAGCTATTCAAGGTTTAGCTAAAGCAAGGGATCTCCAAACATTTGCATCAACAATTATCGAAGGAAATCACTATGAAATCGAAAGATTTTATACTTATGAAAACATAGCAGTAAACACAGTTACTGCCCATGATGCTGTAATTGATCTCAAATCTGACACAAAAATTACAGCTATTGAACGTATTCAACCATATGTTCCTAGATACTACTTCAATTTTATTGACTATGCACATATTATCACTAAGTCAAAAGAATCCAGAATTCTTACAGGTTTGCCATCTACTTCATTCATTTAGTCTATTATAAAACATTTCTATTATTTAATTCAATTTGACAAGATCACTTAAAAATATTTATTCCTATTTTTTAAGATGTCGTTGGAAGACTAAAAGCATTACAGCCACTCGAACAAATTATGGTTCGTGGACAAATGCTCGAAAATAAAAGAGAATTCATGCTTGAGAACACACGGTAAGTTCAAAAATAAAATGCAATTACTTCACTTTTGTCAAACTTATTGATCAAATTTGTTTTATATTTTCTTTCCAAGTGGTGAGGAGCTTCGCATAACTCTTTGGGGTGATAGTGCCCGAGACTTTGATGAACTTGCTCTTCGCAACATGCCATCTCCAATCATCATTGTGTTTGCTGGATTTCGTGTCACAGAATTTAAAGGTAATTTAAACTTCCATTTAATTTTTTTCTTAAAAAAAATCTTTCAGATTTTTATTGTCATTCTAATCTAACTAATTCCCCTTTCATTTTATTAAAAAAAACTTTTTTATTCACAAGGAAAACCAAATCTTAAAGGTACAACTGCCTCTCTTTTGTACTTCAATCCAGACATACCAGAATGCTCAACATATACACAATTGTAAGTTATCCCTACATCAACCATCTCTTTTATGCTTTACCATTCTCAAATTTTTTCTAACTAATGATTTTTTCATTATCTTTTTGAATCAATTGTGCATTCAGCTTTGCACAAGTACCTATTGAAATCCAACAAATCCCCTCATCCCCGAATGCTGTTTTATCGATAGAGAAACAAATCAAAGAAAATCGAAGAACAATACGTGAGATTCTTTGCATGAATCCTTATGAGCACAAGGTTATTTTTTTCACCCCTCTATTATTAACTTTGATAACGTGCTTCAACTTCTTCATATAATTAGTTTTTCAATTTCATTTAACCACACCCATGTAACATATATTTCCTTTATGTTATAGCATCTGAGATTCACCTGTCAAGCTTTGATTGTTGATTTTGATTTTCCCAATGGCTGGTGGTATCCAAGCTGTCCAAAATGCAACAAAAAACTTAGTGGGGGTGAAAACAATTACACATGCATGGATCATGATGCTATCACCTCTCTTCCAGTTCCATGGTAACTCATTTAATTTCTCAACTAAGACAATATTAAGTTGTTAAATAAAAAAAAAAAAAAAGCAAAGACCTTCGTGTTCCTCGGATACATTATCATAAACTCCTTATTAATGAACATGTCATCAATTTTATATCACAGGTTTCGCTTAGAATGCATTGTTACTGATGGAGAAGATGTCGCAAATTTTCTTCTATTTGGGAAAACTGCCGAGAACTTTTTTGGATCATCAGCCCACCATTATGTCTATGATAAAAAATTTATTGATCCCTTAGTTATTCCACCAGCAATGGCAGCAAAGTTAAACAAAAGCATGATTTTTCAGCTTCGTTTTCGTGATTTTAGATTTACCACCAACAGATGTGAGATTATCATTACTAATATCTTTGATGACACCAAAAATAAGAACATCCATCCTCTAGAGACACCACCTACAGAAGCTAAATCATCTACTCCATTAAGCTCTAAAAAACAGGTTCCTATAGGTCCATGTACTTCACAAAATACTGTGACACAATTCAGGATTGCTCCTAATTCCTTGGAGATACCATCCCAGAACATATCACCAAACAAGGAAACAAGCCTGAACTATGGAGCACGACGTGCACTTGATTTTGAAGCTATAGCACAACTAATTAGGCAAGTTTACCTTTCCTCACACATTTCCTTTACAATTTTTTTTGTCCTTGACACATGCTAAATTAGATGGTTCTTAACCTATGGTTTTTTTTTTTTCATGCATCTCTTTAACTCCTTGATTAAAATAGTCATGAAGATGAGTGTGGCAGTGCAATTGAAGCTCAAGGAAACCTGGGAAACTTAGATACATCTGATACATTTGATCACTTACTTCTACCTCTAAAAAAACAACGAATAGCATCCTCATCATCAAAGGTTTGATTTTAAACCTCACATTCTTTCATTGCTTCTTATTATTATTTGTGATGCTATGCCAGCAACTTTTTACTCTTTTTGACATTACAAATCATTATCTAAGGTGTCCAACGTGCCTTCCACGTGTTATTTATTTTCTGATTCTATTTGTCTGTTATTGTTTTACAATTAACTCTTTGTCTTCACTTCACAGCCTATAATAGATGTGCTCTTCTTTTCTTTACATGCTAATTTTTATATCAATATTAATAATTTTCTTTAAAAGCAATGAATTAGTTAAAAGATATATGTATATTAACAAGAATATGATATAAAAAAAAAACATAATTATTATGTGCACGCAATATATAGTCAAATAAAGAAGAAACAATTGCAATTATATACGTGCAAATGTTACTTAAATTTAAAGGCATGAACAATGTAGTGAGAATTGCAACAAATATGATTGTTTCCTTGGTGGACGCCATAAAACTTGAAATCAATAGGACTTTAAAGAAAGTTTTATAATGGCTATATAAACTGTACATACAGTAAGGTGAAAAAAATAAGCATGCTAAATTTTTATTTTCTTGCCTCATCCACACATTTAACTTCATCTACTTCACAAATGCAGACAAAATTTTCAAATTTTTGTGGAGGCTATTTAACATGTCCAAAAAAAAAAAAACATTATCTAAAGCATCAAATTATTTTTCTTTTATTGTACAAATTATTTTTCCATGTTATTGTATGTTACGCATGCCTGCAACTTACATCCTTTTTTTTTTGACATAATTTATTTTATTGTTTTTCCATCACAGGAGAACTGGCAATTTTTCTAATAATGACTTGGATTTGGATTTCTACAACAAGAAGATAACTACTACTTCTGTCATTTTGATATAATTTGCAAACAAAACTGTTCTTTTAAGTGCCCAACAATCTGGCAGCTTGATTTGCACTTTTACTGTTGTTTATAACTTTATTTATATTATCAAACCTTTGATATTAGACTTGCCTGCAATTCTCTTTATCATTACCTAGCAATCTCTTCTTTTCCATCGTTGTTATTTTTGTTATAGCAAAAAATATTGCAACTCCATACACAGCAACCTAGAATCGCCCGCAGCATAGCGCTCACAATCAATCCATCTATTTATCTAGCAATATACTAAAAGCGCCCAGCACCTCGCGGCGCGCCTGGGTTTGCCCAGGTCTGCTGAACATCGCTTGGAGTCTGCAAAACCCCCCATACAAGTTTACTAATATTATTAATATGATAAATATTATTATTTGTATTATATTGTTATTATTTTTATTATAGTTAATATAATAATTAATAATTTTTTAAAAATATTATTAATCTTGAAAAACAACCATTTGATTTGAAAGATAAAATTATAAATTATTATTATTATTATTATTATTAATAGATTTGAAATAAAATATTATTTATCCTTCAAATTAAATATATTATTTAATAATATATTATTTCAAATCTATTTTATTATTATTATGGTTTTTATTTGGTAGTAATAATATTTTATTTCAAATCTATTAATGATAATAATAATAATAATAATATAATTATTAAATTTAAATAAAATTTTATTAATACCAAATAAAAACCATAGATTTAATTTGAAGAATAAAATTATTATCATCATCATCATCATTAATAAATTTTAAAAAATATTATTACGCAACCTTGAACTTGACAAACTACCAAGTCCAAGTATCTTGGATTTAATTGCATGTCAAGTCAATGTATAATGGGTTTAACAAGTGTGCTAGATCCACAATACTTTGGACTTCGGTGCCTACCAAGTCTAGTTGGACTTGGTCGCCTGCCAAGTCCAAGAGCCCTTTAAACTTGACCAACAGTCAAGTGCAGGTACCGCGGACTTGGAATCCAAGTGCACTAGGACTTGGAGTTCAAGTGTAGTGAGTTCAACATGAGTTTTGAACCTATGCTACCTTAGACTTGGTTGCCTGCCAAGTCTAGGTACTATGGACTTAGAGTTCAAGTGTAGTGGATCCGGCAAGCGTGCTGGATTCACCCTGCCTTGGATTTGGCCCCTCCAAAGTCCAAGTTCTTAGTCTAGGTGCTTGCTAAGTCCAAGTGTAACTTGGACATGGACACCCACCAAGTCTAGTTACCTTGGACTTGACCGCTGCCAAGTTTTAAAGTAGTGGTTCCGACATTGCAGTCAGACTCAACGCTCTTGGATCTTAGATTTGTTTGATATTTTTATGAGAATAAAAGGTGGGCTTGCGGTGTAGCGTGAGCCACCTAATTAGTATATTGAATAATGTTGATATCAATAAATTATATTGAAATTGTTGGTCTCTTAATTCCAGAAGCGACAAGTTAAATCTTGAATAATGTTGATATCAATAAATTATATTGATTTCATTAGTCTCCCGATTCCAGGAGTGATAAGTCAAATTTGGAATAATGTCGATATGGATAAACTATATTGATATCATTAGTCTTCCAATTTCAGAAACGACTAATAAAATCTCTATTAATGTTAATATCAATAAACTCTATTGATATTATTAGTCTTCAAATCCCAAGAATGATTAACCAAATCTCAATTAATGCCGATATCAATAAACTCTATTAATATCATTAGTCTTTTAATTCTAGGAATGACTAATCAAGTTTAGAAAGTGTCGATATCAATAAATTATATTGATATCATTAGTCTTCCAGCTTCAAGAATGACTAATCAAGTTCAAAAAGTACCAATATTAATAAATTATATTGATATCATTAGTCTTTCAATCTTCCAGTTTTAGGAATGACTAATCAAGTTTGGATCTATATCAATTCCTTTTTTTTTATTATTTCTTTCATCATCTCCAAATCAAATTTCTATCAATATCAAATACAATTATAATAAATTTTCATATTATAATTAAACAATGCCTTAAATAATTATGCTATAGGTTAGGAACCTATCTATAACGTCTGATGTCCGAACTCCCTCTCTAGATTATGGCCTGTTTTGTGAGGCCCAAACCCATATATACAGGCTGGGCTCAGACCCAACCCAACCTGAATTGTGTGGTCATGTAGATGCCCTACAAACCTTTTTTCTTCTTCTTTTTTTTTTTTTTTTTTTTTTTTTCCTTTTCTGAAAGTGAGCTAGACCTAGACCAGGCATACCGGCTGAGCTTAAATCCACTCAATATAATTTGGTTATTGGTCCAGCCCAGTGATCAAATTGATAGCCTCCGCAGAACGTGAATTATTTCACGTTCTGCATGCTTGTTGTAACAATAAACTAAAGAAGATAGGAGAAGGAAAGTTACCTAGGCTGGATAGGGCGTTGCTTGCTGGTAGAGCTTCAGTCGTGGTGTGGTGTAGGTGAGGCTGGTGGCTGAGAAGGAACTATTGTTGCTATGATAAGAGATGAAGACCTCTAGTGCTAGCATTAATTTGCTGGAGTTGAAGGCGTCAGTCTGATGTTGAAACCAACTTGCCGATGGGTTAATGAGCTGGTCGAGTCCTTGTTGCCCACGAGAGTTTGGACTGCTAAACAAATGCTGAGGGAATATTGCACTATTATTGCTGTTGTGAGTTAGTGGAGAAGATGAAAACGTGGCTGTGATGATTCTTAATAGGGTCTCTTATCGTATTTTTTTTGGCTGGAACAAGGGAGGTGGTAGTTGTTATTGCAGTGTGTTTTTTGGTATCTAGCTACCCCCTTTTTTGAACTAATAAGCTCTAATTTGCAGGTCGACTGAGTCAGGGGTTCTGGACGTTCAATGCAGCAGATCACAGGCGACAATCCAGAAGGAACCATGCTAGGGACATAATATAACTTCAGGCATACTAGAGGAGCGTCTCCTTTTGTCTTAGTCGAGGCATGACAGTGCATTTAATGGCTCTATAAAAGGGTCTCCAGCCAGCTTTTTCATGGGAGAAATGAAGGAGAAAATGAACAGTGGTGCCAAAACGGCACAATTTTGTCCATTATAATTCATTCCTTCTTTGTTTGTGATGTCGTCCCTAATCTTTCAATTTTGTTGAATTCAGCTAATTTGGGTTAATTTCAGAAAATTCATTTCGATTAAGTCCCTAGTCATGTTAGTTTCGACCCTCAGTTATCAATGCCTTCTACAATATGGCCCTTGGTCTCAAACTTCTTTAATTTGGTCCTTAATTAAGCCTCAAACTTCTAATTTCTTCAATTCCACCCTCATTTACAACCTAAATTGGATCCTCAAATTCACATGCCTTTTCTAAAATGATCCTTGGTCTCGAATTTGATTTTTCTGTAATTTTATCCATGATTTCACATAAATGAGTTCAAATTAAGCTCAAATTAAATCTGGTCCTCTAAAATTAAGCTCACCTAAAGAAAAATTAAATCTGGTCATCTAAAATTTAAATCTTCTCAATTAAGCTCAAATTAAGCTTTCAAACTTATTTTTTTACCAATGAAGTCCCTAATAAAATTAATTTGACCTATTAAAAGCCCATTTAAGTCCTTGTACTTAATTAATTTTTTTAGTTTGATCCAAATTAATTCTTAAACTTAATTAAACCTTCAATTAGGCCTGTGATTAAAAATTAATTTTTATATAAATTCGTCTGATAATTATTTAATTTAACCTTGATTTTTGCATTATCTTTCAATCTTGAGTACAATTGAATTCCTAATGTTGTTCAAAATCTCAGTTTGGTTTCTCAATGTGTTTAAAACCCTTATCAGTTTATTCTTACCAAGTTATTAGTCTTTCATGTTGTTGTTTTATTTCATTTTTTTAATTTTAAAAGAAAAAAATAATTTTAAGGGAAACCCAAACTTGGGTTATGACATATATGGTGAGTTCTAATTTGAGCGAAAGTTCAAGTGAGTATCAGTGGACATAAGTCACACTTGCCACCTTAATCTCTTTATCTAATCCTAAAGAGGGATAAGCTCGGGTCCAGAGCTTTTATTGATTTTTATAAAGTGTGTGAAAACTTTAAAAAAATAAAATTCATGCACATTCAAACCAACATATTAAAATTAATGGATAAATAAAAAATAACATATAAAATTAAATAACATAAATGAAATAAAAATAAATGCTCAATAATAAATGGAAATAAAGACATTAAAAGAGAAAACACATGTACATAGGCTTGACCCTAGTCCTTAGTGAAGTCATCATGTTGTCACACTTAGCACAATGTTTGGACTTTCAAAATAAATGATAAATTGAAAAGAAAAAAAGAAAAGAAAAGGAGTTGCCACCTAGTAATTAAATAAAACTAAGAATCCTAAAATAAACATTGATTTTAGAGATTCAGATAAGTGGTTGATTGTATTTAAGGCAAGATAAACATTACCTTTACCATATCCTTTCAAATAAAATGTTACCTTTACTATATGTTTTCTCTTAAGTTACTTGCATGTAATCGTCTAAATTATTTTTTTATCATATTTGCAATTTATTTCTAATGTTTTTTTGTGTAAAATTCAACATCCATTCCTAAAAATATGAGACTTGTTGATGAGACCATTTACAAAAAAATGATGTCCATACCTAATTACAAAAGACTCATTCATCATGCTATTCATAATATTAGATGTTTATCCATAAAAATAAAAGACTTTTCAATTAGGCCATTAAAAAATAAATAAATGATGCTTGTCCCTAAAAGTAGAAAACTTTTTGATTAGGCCAATTAAAAAATTTGATGTCCATCCTTAAAAATTAAAGACTTGTCAATTAGACCATTTACAAAATATTTGATGTTCGTTCCTAGCATAGGAGACTCGTCAATTAGATCATTAATGAAATTTGATGTTCATTCCTAAAATTAAAGGACTTATCAATTAAGCCATTTAAAGAATTTGATGTTCATCCTTAAAAATAGAAAACTTGTCAATTAGACCATTCATAAAAAAATAATGTTTGTGCCTAAAAATAAGAGACTTGTAGACATAATTTTTATTTTTGTTTGAGAAATAAATATTTACACATTCATGCATACGTAACAAAATAAAAGCATAATTTTATGAAAATGATGTTGTAGAGCTTAATAGTTTTCATTGAACCTTGTTGATAGGGCTTAATACTATAGTTTTGAAACCCGACTCGGTCATCGACCAGGTCCAGTGATCGGGTCACGAGTCAGATGGGTTGACCCAGGTCAACCCAAAAAACACCTATATAAAACATCTAACTAGTTACAATGCAACTAAATTTAAATTCTAAACCAACAATATAAATTTAATTTAATATCCAAAACACAAACCAAATTTAAATTCTAAAATATTTAAAACAAAACATCCAACAACACAAATTTAAAATATTTTAAACGAGAGAACTGATACATTATCCAAAAAACAACTTTATGATTTTTTAAAAATAATTATCAAGTTTTTTTTTTTAGAAACACGGATGCAAATTTAATAATTTCTTTTAAATACTAACTTTAATATTAAAATAAAAATTAAAAAAGGATAAATCTCTTTAATTACAAAACCTATCAATTAAAAATGGTTGTGAGCAGGAGACAATATTTAATACTG
Organism: Populus alba; assembly: GCF_005239225.2. Taxonomy (NCBI): domain Eukaryota; kingdom Viridiplantae; phylum Streptophyta; class Magnoliopsida; order Malpighiales; family Salicaceae; genus Populus; species Populus alba. The sequence continues at coordinate 15,602,535 of NC_133302.1, read as the reverse complement.
GTCACAGGGAGAAGGAGAAAGAAGCCGCTTATATAAAAAGAAATAGCTAGACGGCTGGAGGCGAATTGCACATGTAGAGGCAGAAATAAAAGGAGAAATAACAAAACTATGGAGGTAAAACGACGTTCATCTTCGTCATTTGACCTCTATACATATTAAAAAAAAAAAAAGTAGACCGGGTCTCAGCCGGGTTTACCCGGGTCAGCCCAGTCCCGGGGACCCACCGGGTCGACCGAGTTTCGTCGGGCCAACTCCCAAGCAGGTTTTTGCTTGGACCCGGATAGGTCCCATGCCCGGATCGGCCGGGTCCTGGGTCAATCTGTCGAGCCGGTCTGAGTTTTAAAATTATGCTTAATACTCTAATTTTTTTTTTTTAAGTGATGACAAACAATTTTATAGAGCTTTTCTTCATCAAAATGCTCATGCTAAAATGGTCTATGAGAAACACATATGGATAATCAAAAGTAAGGATAAAATTAGGGTTTAAGTTACAGTATCAGGTTTGGGCCATCTCCTAGAAGTTTTTCGGCATAATTTTACATATAACATCAATGTTTTACAATATAAGCTAAGCTACTATGAAAATTTTCAAGTTTTATCTAAGGTTAGTCAAACTATTATAACTATCTATGTTCATTTTAATGAAGATGAAGTACTTTCACACAAGCCCACTTTCTAGTCTCTATTAGAACTACTCAATAAAGCCTTTGATGAAGAATGATGGTGGCTCATCTTATGGTTATGGCTGCATGCTATTTTATCCTCAACCTTTTCTTTGTTGTATCTTGAATATCTACTTAGAGAATGCCCCTCTTGGCAACACGAGCTATTTTTACAGGGGCTCTGAGAACAACAACACCCTCTCCAAGTTTTTGCGATGTTATTTTGCCCTTACTTTTCCTTGAAAAGGAGTTGTCTACAGACGTTAAAAGGTAGATCACTACCAGAAAATCGCTAAATACCAACGGACATACCGACAGAATTTTTTCTGTCGGTATTTTTCGGCCGAAATCACCGACGGAAAATATTCGTCGGTAATTCGGTCGGTAATTACCGACGGAAATAGTCCGTCGGTAATTACCGACCGAATTACCGACCGAAAATTCAGAATTAATGAAAAAAGGGCGGGCAGTAGCGCGGAGGTTTTGGCGGGTGATTTTTCCGACGGAATCACCGACGAAATTAAAAACTGGGGCCCGTACGCGTGAGGGGACCTATTTACCGTCAAAAAAACCGACGGAATCACCGACGGATTTGAAATGCCAGATCCGTACCAGTGACGTGACGGGTGCACCGTTAAAAATACCGACGGAATCACCGATGGATTTGAACAGCAGGTCCGTGCGGTGACGTGTACCGACGGTTTTGCCGACGGATTCATCGACGGTATTAATGTCCGTCGGCAAAAGTTAATATATGGCTCCTTTGCCGACACTCTCTCCCCCATTTCTCCTTCTTCTTCCTAATCCTAACCCTCCCCATCTGCAAAATAACCAGCCCCCCCTCACCCCAAAACAAGAATTTTTCTCATCTCAGCACAACAAGTTGTATTTGTTTTGTGGTCACAACATCCGTGTTCTGATTTACCGACGGATTTTATCATTTTTTGTAAGTAATTCTATCTTTTAAAATTTTAACATTTAAATGTTAATTTTATTGTTTTTTTAGTATATGTATTATTTTTTTTTAGTAGATGTACATGTTTTATTGTTATTTCTCAAACAAACTTGTAGTATATGAATGTATAATTTTATACTTGTTATGGTTTGTTTTAGATTTTGTAAGATTGTATTTGTTTGAAAATTGTTAAAATTTAATTTGTAGAATTACCGAATTACATGTTGTGTTTTGAAATAATTAAGAGCTTGCTTAATTAATGGGTCCTTTTTATAGAGGTTCGATAGAAGTCATGGATGATCGTTCATGGATGTATCTAGATTCACCCCAAGGATTGCGGAGGATGGATTATTGTAACGGGGTTCAGGGTTTTATTAATTTCGCAACATCTATTCCCAGAAATTTTACTAGAGGCGGTATTAGGTGTCCATGCAGGAAGTGTCAAAATAAAAAGTATCTGCATCTAGATGTTGTAATGATGCATCTTCTATACAAAGGGTTTGTGGAGGATTACGAGTGTTGGTATGCACATGGAGAGGTATTTGTTAGTAATAGGAGAATAGGAGAAACGGTGGTTGGGTCAACTTCTAGTGCTAGCAACATGCATGAAGCGGCAAATGACAACACTAATCCTTACAGAAACATGGTTATGGATGCAATGAGAATGAATCAAGATAATGTCAATCAATGTCCAATCGTAGAAGAAGAACCTAATGCAGAGGCAGCTAGGTTTTTTGATTTGTTGAAAGATTCTGACGAACCATTATGGGATGGCTGCACAAACCACAATAAATTATCGGCTGTGGCACAGGTGTTCACCATCAAGTCAGATCACGGGTTGAGTGAGGCCGGGTATGACAAAATTATTGATTGGGCAAGAAGCATTTTACCAGAAGGGAACAGGCTCAAAGAGAACTTCTATGCTGCGAAGTCCATGATGAAACCCCTCGGTTTAGGATACCAGAAAATTGACATGTGCCCTAACTTCTGCATGTTATACTACCTTGAAAATGCTGTGATGACCGAGTGCATGACATGCGGGCATTCCCGTTACAAACCCAGAACTGGCAGGGGGAAGACTCTAGTGGCATATAAAAAACTTAGATATTTCCCGATCACACCTAGACTGCAGAGGTTATTTATGTCACCAAGGACTGCTGAGCATATGACATGGCACCAAACACACGATGTCGTTGATGGTGTGATGGTGCATCCTTCTGATGGCGAAGCGTGGAAACGCTTTAACAGTGTTCATCCTGACTTTTCTGCTGAATCAAGGAATGTTCGACTTGGGTTGTGTACAGACGGGTTCAACCCATTTGGGTCATTTGCTGCTCCCTATTCTTGTTGGCCGGTCATTCTCACAGTTTATAACTTGCCACCGGGAATGTGTATGAGGCCGGAGTTCATGTTTCTATCTACTGTCATACCCGGTCCAAGCAGCCCGGGGCGGAATATAGATGTTTGTCTTCGATCGTTGATAGATGAGCTGGCGCAGTTGTGGTCCTCCGGATCTCTGACTTATGAAATATCTAGGAAACAAAATTTCCTTATGAGGGCGGCTTTGATGTGGACTATCAGTGATTTTCCAGCTTATGGAATGCTTTCTGGTTGGAGCACGCATGAGAAACTCGCATGTCCATACTGCATGGAAAACAACAAGGCATTCACGCTAGCAAACGGAGGTAAAGCTTTTTTTTTTTACTGTCACCGTCGCTTCTTGCCACTTAATCACAGGTTCAGAAAGAACAGAAAAGATTTCTTTGTTGGTAGAGTTGAAAAAGATGTTGCATCCCCACGTCTTTCTGGTGAAGAATTGCATCATGTTGTATCAGAGTACGGTGACATTGTGTTTGGCCTTCAATCAGGTAAGCAAAAGTTTCCTGGTTTTGGTTTGACCCATAATTGGGTAAAGCGAAGTATCTTTTGGGAGCTTCCGTATTGGAAGACTAATCTTCTCCGCCATAACCTTGACGTCATGCACATTAAAAAGAACATGTTTGAGAATATTTTCAACACCGTCATGGATGTGAAGGGGAAGACAAAGGACAACATGAAGGCTAGATTGGATATAGCTTTATACTGTAACCGTAAAAATATGGAGTTGGTTTATGACGAGTCACGGGTTGCAAAACCAAGGGCAAGCTTCGTGTTAGAGAAAAACGCACAACTGCTAGTCTACAAATGGCTTAAGAGTCTGCGTTTCCCGGATGGACATGCATCAAACATATCAAGGCTTGTTAACATAGAGGACTGCAGATTGTATGGAATGAAGAGCCATGACTGCCACGTGTTTATGCAAACACTCATCCCATTAGCTTTTCGTGATTTGTTGCCAAAGGGAATATGAGATGCACTAACGGAGATCAGTCATTTCTTCAGAGATATATGCTCCAGCAAGATGAATGTTGAGCACATTGAGATGCTTCAAACGAATATCATCGAGACACTATGCAAACTTGAGATGATATTCCCTCCTTCATTTTTTGACTCAATGGAGCATCTCCCTATACATCTACCGTTCGAGGCAAAAGCTGGAGGACCGGTCCAGTATAGATGGATGTACCCATTCGAACGGTGAGATATTACAGTTGCAATGGAATTCATATCTTAAAGTATTTTCTATGTTTTTCTTATTTGAAAATACTTGAATTGTACTTCAATGCAGGTACTTGTTTAATCTAAAAAAAAGGTTAAGAACAAGGCGCATGTTGAGGCTTCGATATCTGAGGCCTATATTGTTGAAGAGATATCAACATTTATCTCGTACTATTTCGAACCTCATCTGAGAACAAGAATCAATCGCGTTCCACGGCATGACGATGGCGGTGAAGTGCCTTCCAGTGGGAACTTGTCAATATTCTCCAATACTGGATGACCCACACCTAAAAATGTTGTAAGAGGAAGATATTTGTCGGAAATAGAATTCAAACAAGCACACAACTATGTTCTATTTAACTGTGATGAGCTGAGACCATTTATTCAGTAAGTCTATATATGTGTAATAGTAATTAAACTTTGTCAGTAATATACTGTTAATTATATATTGTAATATCATACACTCATTATCACTTGCAGGCAACATCGACAATATTTGCTCTCCAATAACTCGCAGCTGACCGAATCCCAGATCTTTCAATTACAAGATGAACAATTTGCCACATGGTTCAGAACACATGTAAGCACTATCACAAACTCATTCTAACGTATGCATGTCATTACGAGATTCTCGTTCATTTACCGTGTATTGATGTACATTTAATTACATATATTTACAAGGTTTATCAAATGGGAAGGAGTGCACCCAAGTCATTGTCTTCATTAAGCCTCGGCCCTGAAAGAAAAGTTAAGTGCTACAACGGGTATTTTGTCAATGGATATGTTTTCCATACTGAAGAATACGGGCAAGGAAGAAAGACATACAACTGCGGTGTTTGTGTTAAGGGATCCACAAGTAGCCAGTTAGAAGTTGACTACTATGGTAGATTAGAAGAGGTCGTCGAACTGCAATATCATAGCGTGCAGAATAAAGTGTTTTTATTCAAATGCTATTGGTATGACACGACGGACAGAGTAATCAGAGTTGATCCACACCATGGTCTGGTCGAAATCAACTCAAAAGCTAGACTCCGCAACATAAACGATGTCTTTGTTTTCGCAAAGCAATGTCAACAAGTTTATTACACATACACCCCTTCATTTAGAAAGGATCGTTCAAGAGTTGATTGGTTGTCCGTTTTAAAAACGAAACCACGGGGTCATGTCAAGGTTGTTCAGGATGAGAACGAAGACACAAGTGTGCGAGATGAAGTCTTTCAAGTTCGTGAGTTGGTTGAACCATATCGAGTTGCTCCTTCGATTGAATTTGAAGAAAATTCAAATTTTCGAGTTCTCAATGATAGTCTTGTTGATATTGACGGAGAGGAGTTGAATGTTGTTCTCAGCTCTAGCGGACAACCAAATGTCGATGAAGAAGATGATATCCATATTGAAGATTGCGATGAAGATGATGACAATTCAATTGACGAGGAAGAAGAAGAAAATTCCGACTAATTATGAACATGAAGCCCTATGTAAAAACATTTGTCTCATGTAATTTAGATTATTGATGATGTATTTTGTAAAACAAAATATTTACTGTTTAAGCAATGTGGTTATTGTGTTTATGTGATAGACAGTTTATCAGTTAAGTTTCTGCAGGAAGGTAAACAGGCAATACAAAGACAAACTTTCCTTCCGTCGGTCATGCCGACGGACTCACCTTCCGTCGGTATCTCACAGAGAGTTCGAAAAATATTTACAAACAAAATGCCACAATTCACCGACGTCCATGCCGACGGACTCACCGTCCGTCGGTATCTCACAGAGAGTTCGAAAATATTTACAACAAAATGCCACAATCACCGACGGCCATGCCGACGGAATAACATCCGTCGGTATCTCACAGAGAGTTCGAAAATATTTACAACAAAATGCCACAATCACCGACGGCCATACCGACGAACTCACCTTCCGTCGGTATCTCACAGAGAGTTCGAAAATATTTACAACAAAATGCCACAATCACCGACGGCCATGCCGACGGAATAACATCCGTCGGCATCTCACAGTAAGCTCGAAAACATAAAACCACCATCGACGGTATTACCGACGGTGTAGCTCCGTCGGTAATTTGTCGGTTACCCATTTTACCGACAGAATTACCGACGGACCGCGCGTTTCCCAAAGTGCGTTAATTAAGGCGCCCCTGAACTTGTCAGATTACCGACGGAATCACCGACGGACTTCGAAAATTTTGGAGGGCTTTTAAAAATTCGGGGCGAAATTCGAAAAATACCGACGGAATTTTGACCTTGTACCGACGGATTTGTAACCTGTTACCGACGGATGTTAATTCCGTCGGTGGAGTCCGTCGGTAAAATTGACCTATAAGTTCCACCCCCGCCGCTTCGCCTCATTTTTTCTTCTTCTCCCCGCCGCTTCTTCTCTTCTCCTGCGTTTTTCAGCCTAGATTTTTCATTTTTTTCCCCCTCAATCCTTAAACACTTTCACCTTTAATCTCTAGCAAGATTTGGTGTTGTAAATCTTCATTATATTAAAAGGTATGTGTTTTTTTTCTAATTTTTTTTATTTTATTTTATTTTTAGTTGTTTTTATTTTTGTTGTGTTGGTGTTTTTGTTGCAATGTAGATAAAGTTTTGAATTTGACACATTATTAAGGTATGTATATTTCGTTCCTTTTTTTTTGAATATTTTTTTGAATTTGTTGAATATTTGTTAATTTAATTGTTGAATAATTGAATTTAATTGTTGAATTTATTGAATATTTTTGTTGTTGTGTTGTTAGAATTGTTATTAGGTAATTTAACTTAGAATTAGTTAAAGTTTGAATTTTTGAATATTTTTTTGAATTTGTTGAATATTTGTTAATTTAATTGTTGAATAATTTGAATTTAATTGTTGCATTTATTGAATATTTTTTGTTGTTGTGTTGCTAGAATTGTTATTAGGTAATTTTAACTTAGAATTAGTTAAAGTTGAATTTTTTGAATATTTTTTGAATTTGTTGAATATTTGTTAATTTAATTGTTGGATTTATTGAATATTTTTTGTTGTTGTGTTGCTAGAATTGTTATTAGGTAATTTAACTTAGAATTAGTTAAAGTTGAAATTTTTTGAATATTTTTTTGAATTTGTTGAATATTTGTTAATTTAATTGTTGAATAATTGTTAATTTAATTGTTGAATAATTGAATTTTAATTGGTTGGATTTATTGAATATTTTTTGTTGTTGTGTTGCTAGAATTGTTATTAGGTAATTTAACTTAGAATTAGTTAAAGTTGAATTTTTTGAATATTTTTTGAAATTTGTTGAATATTTGTTAATTTAATTGTTGAATAATTGAATTTAATTGTTGATTTATTGAATATTTTTTGTTTGTTGTGTTGTTAGAATTGTTATTAGTTAATTTAAACTTAGAATTAGTTAAAGTTGAATTTTTGAATTTTTTTGAATTTTTTTGAATTTGTTGAATTGTAATTGTTAATTTGTTGAAGTATAATTTGTTGAATTTATTGAATTTATTTTTTGTTATATTTTTTTATTGTTTTGAATATAATTATTGATTAATTTGTGAATTGTAATGTTAACGTTGAATTTATCTTAGGATTAATAGTTGAATATGTTGGAATAATTAGTATAGATTGGTTCGATTGGTTGTGGCTATTGTTAATATTTGCAGGTTTGTGGATTTGGGTAGTATCTTTCTTAACTTTTGAATTTTATTTTTACAATTATTAATATAAAATTGTTTAGATGCGCAAAATGAAAACCAGAGCTGGTCGTCAAGTCGAATCAAGTTCGTCTAGCAGCGATGATGATGTTTCCTTAGGTGCCTCTCAAGAAGAGGCACCTACACACACCTGCGCCGTCAACCGATGCTGCCTCTTCCAGCGATGTTTTCACATCGCAGACGCGGCATGCCTTCGAAGCGGAATCAATTTTACCCGCCAGTTCGAGGCACAGTGGAAAGGACGATCTTTCAATGTAAGTTTGTTAATGTTTTAGTTTTTTTATATAAAAAAAAACAAATTTAAAACATAATTTATGAAGTAATCACAAATTAATTTCATTTCTTTTCAGGTTCACAAACATTGAGGCCGCCCGATTAATATCATCGGCGTTTAAAGCGTCGATGGAGATTCCATTGTTTCAATGGAGTCAGATATCCAGACATCCTGAATGGATGCCTCAAATCAATGCATGGTTTCGTAGTTTTGAGGTTCGTGTTAATATATAATTTTCAGCTTATTTCTAATTATAAATTCATGTTATAATTGTAAATAAAATTATTAACAATTTTAAAAAATTATTTTTTTATATACAGCATCGATTCTGCTGGGACGATGAACATGACAGTGTTGTGAGGAGGGTGTGGGAAAATCACGCGGCAATTAGGTAACATCGAAAACAATACGACTTTTTTTTTACATAATTATTTATGTTTTGAAATGTAATTTTTTCGTGCGTGAATTAGGTTGCGTGATTTTTGGTATGACGCCCAGAAAAAAGCAAAAAAAACAGCAAGGGATAAGGGGTTACAAGGCTGGAACGATGTTGCGGTTTGGAGGGATTTCAAACCAATATACATCCCGGAAGATATATGGCCTCACTATCTTCAGCACGTGACGTCTGAGCGGTTCACTCGACGCTCACAGTCCGGTGCCGGCAACCGGAATCGGCAAATTCATGGCTTGGTTACAACGCACACCGGCGGCTCCGTTCCATTTGCTGCACATGCGAAACGGATGGTAAGATTAATTTAAATGAAATATATCGTTCAATTAATTTGTTGTTAATACATTTTTTTCATTATATATAGGCTACGTCTCTTGGACGTGAGCCGAGCCCTTTGGAGCTGTTTGTGGAGACGCACGTGCGGAGTCATGACCGCCAAAAGGGGACGCAACAGTTCGTTGACAACCGTGCTCAACAGTTTGTGGTGTGTTTGTTTAACCATTTTATTTTGTAAGTTATTATTATGTTTATTGAATTGAATATGATTTTTTTTTTTTTCAGGAGACCTATAATAATCGGCTGAGGGAGAGATACGGGGATGATCCTTCGACCCATCCGGAATTCGATCCGGATTTGTGGATGGAGGCTGGATCGTCAGGTGGACCCGATAAAAATCGGGTTTACGGGCTCTCCAACACTACCGCTGCCAAGTTGCGGTCGACCGGTACTGCTTCAACCGGTGGGAGCTCCCAATCTGTATCGAGCTCCCAATCTAAGGAGTTTGTGGCCTTGCAGCAAAGGTGCGACCACCTATCAGAGGCGTACACACAACTCAAAGAAGAGCAAAGATTGGTGAACGAACAACACAGATTGGCGGACAAACAACGCAGAGCAGAGTCTGAACAACAAAGAGCGGCCTATGAAGAGCTTCGTCAAATGGTCATGAACATGACACAAGGCGGAACATGTGCGCCTAATCCTTTTTGGCCGCCTAACCCCCACCCTCCTCCTCCTCCTCCACCTTTATATTAATTGTTTTTTTTTAAAACACATTCATTTTGTAATGAATATTATTTAACTTTGAGTTTTTGTTGCTTAATATAAATTTTATTTGCATAATTGGTTTGTATTACTATTAATTTATATTATTTTTTTCTAAATAATTAAAAAAAAAATTACACAGGGATTTACTGACGGAATAAATCCGTCGGCATTGGACAGTGTCTGAGGTATGCCATCCCATCACCGACATACTCACCGACGGAAATAATCCGTCGGTATAAAAATACCGACAAATTTACAGACGGATTTATTCGGTCGGTATGAAATATCACCGACACTTTTGCCGACGGAGTTCGTCCGTCGGTATTTACATAACACCGACGGAATGTATTCCGTCGGTATATTCCAAGCGGGAAACTTTTTTTTTTTGGCGCGCACAGGCCGTCGGTAAATGTGTTTTTTTTATTACCGACGGATATAGCGACGGAATGTGGAATCACCGACAAAAGGTATTCCGACGGGAGTATTCCGTCGGTAATATAGTCGGTAAATAATTTACCGACGAACGTTCTGTCACACACCAACGGAATATTGCCGTCGGTAAAACTGTGAAATCTTGTAGTGGATGTGGTGGTGCTAACAAAGGCACCATATCTACTGTGGAGATGTAAGGCCTTTAACTACTCATGTGTGCTACTCTTGTGTGGCCACAACAAGCATCTTTATTAGCTGAGTTACATTTTAGAGATCTTGGTACATTGGTGGAGAATTGGTAGTTAGAAGGGTTGTGACTCTTCCAAGCCTAGGAATTTATTGGTTGTCAACCATGGAAAGAAACAAAAAAAAAGTGGAAATACGAGAATGAAACTAGTTTTTTTTCTTAAAGTTAATTTCTCATAAACGAAACCATTAATGAGGTTTTTGAAAAACCCCAAAAAATTATGATCTTTCTAAGGCGATTGTGAATTGAAAGGCGTAGGAGGCCAGGCTTGAATAATTGGAACTCCTACAAAGCAAGTCCTTCTAAAAGATTTGCACCATCTGATTTCTAAGTCATTTTATGTAGAATATGTGAGCCTTGTGAGGTTGAGCATGTGTATGTTTAGTTGTGGAGTATTTAGGTTTGAGAAAGATGAAGAAGATGGAGTTTTTTTTTTTTTCCCTCTTGAAGATGATCCTTTACCTTGGATTCTAGGCTATTCATATAACCTTGAACCCACGTAGGAGTGTTGTCACCTATATTATTAGATTACATTGGAACGAAGGCCTAAAGTGGCAAGGGGTCACTACAAAAGCAATCCCAGTTTTGGCTTGAATAATTGAAAAAAATAAAATTCACAACAGGAAAAACCCAATAGACTGAATTCATTCATTTATTACATGAGTGGAAAGAATGGATTAACATGAAATCAATACTCCCTCAAATCAAATCAAATGTAGTTCATTACAAAAGGAAAAATAAAGTAAATGGGAAACGTCCAGCTGGGAAAGACGAGCAAGAACAGTTTCATTAGCCTGTGATTTGTCTTTATTCAGGCCCACCATGCTTCTTCATCCAGGAAATTCGGTGTCCACTGGCATGCATTGAATGGGAATTTGGTGGGATTTGAAAATTTTGAAATGAAAGGGCGGCAACCTGGGGGACTCCACCCCATGAAAACTGGCAGGGGTAGATGGGTTGAGGGATTTATGTATTATTGCTTCTCTTACACTTTTCTCTTTGTCTCCATTTCCTAATCCCTTCTCTCTCTATCTCTCCCTCTAAAGGCAAAGAAAATAGAGGCCCAGAAAAACCCTTTTCAGTTAGTCAAAGGGATTTGTTAAAATCAAGGCCACATCCATCGCTCCATTCTTATCATCTTTCTTTTGCTTTTTTCTTTTTCTTTTCTTGCAGTCAGTCAGTCAGTCCAAGATCTTGAATTCTTCCCACCGAGGTCAGTGAACTGCTATGTCCCTTTTAACGTGCATCTTTTTTTTTTTATATACATATGTTCTCTGTAAGAGATGCTTGCATCGATACCTTGAATTCATGGATGAACTTACCTGATTTATTGATGTTATTCAAAGCATGATTTCGAGATCATTTACGGTTTCCGATTTCTGTTTTATCTGAATTTTAAAACAGGGATTTGTTTTTTTATTTTTTAGAAAAGGTTAAAACCGACAACGCTATAACAACTTCTGGACTGAACTTAGTGGCAAGGCTTTGCCGCATGTTTTCTTGCTGTCTTAAGAGTAGTTTTTTTGACAACACTGTTTGAGTTTGATGGCCAAGAAACACCTGAAGGGCCTATTTCATTTGTTTTAGAGAGATCAGTACCAGTAGGTGAAGGGTGTGTTTCGCAAATTGTAGTTCAGGTACTCTGTTTCTTGTTAGCAAGATTACAGATCAGCCCGCTTTTGACCTGGTTAGTGTTATGTCCAGCCAGTCTAGGATGAGCTTTGAAAGTGATAAAGCATTGGTTGGAGTGGAAAGAAATGGTAGAGAGAAATGGAAGACCTAATTGTTTGCCCATTTAGTAAAAATGAAAAACAACTTGGAACTTCTTGTTGTAGTTCAATTGATCTTCCACTGCATGTTTGGTTTTTCTTCTTGTTTCCAACTCTGAAAAATAACATAAACCTAATTTACTCTGGAGTTTGAATTATTATTCTTTTAATTAATTTGAAGTACAATTATTTTTATTGGTCTGATTATATCTTTGTTGTTTTCAATTTTGATTCTCAACGTCTTTTTTCTTCCCAATCGGGACTGTTTTTTAAGCTCTCTCGTGCTAACAATTTAAGTGGCCGATTCAGAACCATCTATCTTATCAACCTTTTTTTAGAACTTGTAAGAGATTCGGCATTTCTGTGAGTGCAACTGCATTACATAAATCACAATGGAGCCTTATATTGAAGTGCACTAACCTGTTTCAATTGCTTATGAGCCAATTATGTTCCTTGATCATCCACTATGCTCTTGATTCACACACTAGTTGACTTCCAATACTCGTTTGCTTGGATGAAATTGGACAAGGTTTTGTTTTATTTATTGGGATTTTAATGGTAAAGATGTTGATGACAGAGATGGAGCGGAGTGTCAAACAAATGCTGAAACTGATTGAAGAAGATGGTGTATCTCTTGCAAAGAAGGCTGAAATGTGTAGGCAGACCAGGCCAGATTTGATTTCAAAAATTAAGGAATTCAACAGCATGCAACAATCATTGGCTGAGTGCTATGAGTACGTGACAGCTGAATTATCCAATAGCATACCATCAGAGTTCGATGTGCAGGGTGCTGACAATTCTGAATCAGGCCATGGCCATGACCCTTCTTTGCTCACTCCCGATCAGAAGCTGGGCTTTCACAAGGCTAGTAATCGAGCCCCTTCTGTCAGCTCCCATGGTGCTAGCTCTGATCTTTCATTAAAGGAAGGATCTGAATCATTCTCATTTTCATCATCATTATCATCAGATTCTGAATCAGAATCTTTCAATTCTTCTGGGAATGCCTACTATAGCCTCCCAGTGAACACGGATCGTAGTGAATTGCACAAGAAGATTATTGTTATGGGGACTGAGCTCTCAAGTATGGAAGAGAAGCTCCGGATGCATGAAGAAGAGAATAGAGATAGCATGCTGAACGGGGAGGAAAATAGAAATTATGAAGAACTACTGAGTAGAATAAGCGGCTATGAAGAAGAGCTGAGGCTTACAAAGGTAAAACTCCAGCTATCAGAAGATGACGTTACCAGGTTGAAAATCGAGCTTGAGAAGAGTGTGTTTTTTAGAGATCTTTCAGGGACTTTGCAAGCTCAGCTTGAATTGGCACTTAAAGACATCCAGATGAGGGAGGATGATCTTCAAGTGGAAAGAAAAAGGGTATTGGAGCTGCAAAAGAAAGTAGCTGAAGGTTCAGATGAATTGCAAGGTCAGCTTAAGGTGGCTGAAGAAGAAATAACAATGCTGAATGCCAAACTCAATACAGAGAGCAGGCGCGTTCTAGACTTGCAGGAGAGGATCACATGCTACAAAAGTGATCTATCTGATCATGATCATGAAATCAAGACATTAAAAGATGCACAGGAAAATCTCTCTGTGGAGAAGGCACACCTGCAATCTGAGATACTTGACCTGTCCGCGAAACAGAACATGTTGGAGGTAAAACTGAGAGAATGGGATCTACAAGGACAATTCATGGAGGATAAACTGAGGCAATGTGAGGCTGAGAAAATGCAAATGAAAAATTTGCACGATGCCGAGGAGATTGCTTTGCAAGGGGAGATCAGTCAGTTGAAGGTGGAACTAGTTGACAGAGGTGGGCATATGGAAGTTCTGAACAAAAACATTGACAGCCTCAAGTCTAAATACGATATGCTCATGGCTGAGAAGGACGGGATGAGTGCTAAAGTAAACACACTCATTGCAGATGTGAATTCCCGAGACAATCAAATAAGGCAAATGGAGGGGCATCTGCAACAGTTGCATACTGAACATGAAAAATTGATTGCTGGGTCTCAAAGTTCACGGAAGCTAGTTGACGAGTTAAGATTGAAAGTGGTGGAGCTGGAGAAGGAGGTGGACGGGCAGAGAGTTGAGCTTTCAGCTGTGGCTGAGGGGAAAAGGGCGGCAATTCGACAACTATGCTTCTCTCTGGAGCATTATAGGAGTGGTTATAAAGAACTTCGCGAAGCATTTCTTGGGCACAAACGGCATTCAGTCATGGCATCATAATCCTATTACTGGTCCAGTACTGTTTTCATTGCTCAACTATGCTATGCATTACCCCCTTGTGGTCTTGCACTTGTTCATGTAAACTTTATTACCTGTTTTTGAACTCTCGCTTGAAAGCTCTGGACATCATATTTTTGATATTTTGGCTCATGATTGATCTTATTTTGATGGTTATGGGGAATGCTTAGACAACATTGAATTCGATAATGCGGATTCGGTTCTGGACACCATTGGAACTGTGGCAGGACATGAGCAAGTTTCTGCTTAGTTTTTGTTCTGAAAAAAATTGAATCAGATACAGAAAGCTTTCGCTACCACCAAATGTTCGTGATCATAATCAGGATCATGACCATTAAAGGTCTGCAATGGTGCAAACTGTGAAGCAAGGGAAACTGATTTTACATTAATCTTTATGCATGCACTAAAAAAAATAAGTACAGGTGAAAGATTTTACGGCTCATTTTTAATTCATTGGAATAGCGTAATTATGACATTATTCTTAATCCAATAAAATAAAATAAAATCTTTGAACAAGATATTAGGGCAAGATGATATTTTTCACCATGATACAATTATTTTTTAAATTATGCAGGGTTAGATTGGTAATTTCATTTTATTTTATACAATAAAATTATTAATTTATATCTAGAATAAAATAATTTAATACCTACTATTTAGGGATATTTTTGTATTTTTATCTTTTTAGAATAATATAATTACTTTCATGTCTTTAAAGACAACCAACAAAACTCACCTATGAGCTTTTTTGTCATTTTATATTGTTTTTGTTGTAAATTTCAAAAAATACACAGGGACATTGATGTAAATTATATTTATTAAATATAATTAAAAAAATCAAGTTGGCGCGTGTTGAGCATATGCAAGCGATGACCAATGCATTGTTCAAGTGGTGCATAGAGGTGCATAGAGGACTGTTTAATGACCAAACACTGCTTTCTAGGATGACTTTTTAAAGGGCCCTAACAGCCCCAACTTGATGAGGCAATGAATGTTCTAAAGATTCATAGCAGTTTGATGTTGGTGGCCATTTCTTTCCCTCTTCTTTTCTCTATCCACTTAGATTTTCATGCCAACCCATTAAAACTTGAACTTGAAGAACAAAACTTTAAATTTTTGGTTTGTTAGATTTAGTCCATTTTCCTTTTATTACAAGGTTTGTTTTCTTTATTTTGAATAATTTATAGAATTTAATTTTTATTCTTTTGATTTTTTGTTTTTGAAATTAGTTTTTAAATTGATTTTGTTTTTACGATTTCACCCTCTTTTACTTTTTTTCTTATCAAATTTAATCCATTTTTTTATTGTCAATTTGTTTTTAAGTCATGAATGATTTTATTTTACGATTTTACCCTACTTTGTTTTTCCGTTATCAAATCTATTCCTTATTATTTTTATTAATTATTTTTTTTTCTTTGACAAGTTTTTAAAATTGATATTTTTATATTGACTTATAATAAACTTCTTGATTGGATTCTAATCTAGGGTTTCAAGGGTTGTAATCTTTAAAATTTAACCAGGTTTGAATATTTGCCCAAGTTTACTTGCTTTTTATAAATATTTTTCAATTTCCCCCCTAATTTTTTTTAAAAAACTATTTAGCGGTTTCTTTTATTAGGTTAACATTCAGTAGATTAATAATACAAACAAGCTTAAATAATATTTTTTTTTCTAATCTAGTTTATAATAAACGCAATCGTCTGCTTTTTGTTTAAGAAATGCCCTGAAGTGACCATCGTTTTAGAGTATCCAAGAATCAACTCAGCATTCTTTTCTTTTAGTGCAGTACCAGATCATTAATTGCCACTCGCAAGAAATGGCAAAAACTTACTGGTGCTGCCCTGTAAACCATGAACTCCGTTTCTTTTCTTCATACTGGAGTCTCCTCTGCACACTGAAAACTATTACTATAATCGTAGTGGTGCTGCCACCTGCCACCTGCCACCTGCTAGCTGCCAGATGCCGAGCCACCAGTTGCGAGTTGACATTACGTTGAGAAGTGAACCTTTCCTTTCGGCTAGCAGAAAATTTTAAGTGAAGCCACATTTCAACGGCATGGTCGCATCTACACTCACCCACCACCACCACCTCGGGCGTAAAAGGTGGTTCTAATTAACCACATCCAGTCGTCCAGATGGGCCTCCACCACCATATGGCGTTGGTTTCTCTTTATTATTATTATACGGTAAAGGTCTATCTATTTCCTGGACAGTAAGGTGCCACCTGGCATGCACTGGCCTTGTGGTTACCCAGTCAACCTTTGGCTTTTCTTCCCATTTCCCCTGTTGCCCGTTGACATGGAAACACCGAGTCACCAGCTCAGTTGCTTGGAATCTTGATGAGGTATTTTCCATCCAATATTGACATCTAGATCTCTGTAATGATAACCCTAAAGTCAATTTTTTTTATTGGGTGCACATCGATGGTTGCTGCTGTAAGAAGATAAAAATGCATTGTTTTTCAATATAGTTAAATTATTATTTATATCCTTTGTAGTGGGAGACGTAGAAAGATTTCTTGATGGAGGGTATTGTTCTTGCCTCTAGCGAGTACTAATAAACGAAACTACAATTATACAATGTTCTTGTTGTTCGTGGCTAACTAATTAATGGCAGCCTCCCATGAAAATTGAGCAATAACATGGAAAATAACTAATTGGATTTGGCCCTTGACTTCTTGATTGAGATTGCTTGGACTCCACCAAGGTGTTTTATTATCATAAATAATAATGACTAGTTTGTTTATAATGTCATAATTTTTATGAAAAAAATTGTATTTTGAGAGCTCCATTTATTAGTTTAGGTTACTTGCTTACTTGATAAAAAATGATTTTTACAGATATGTAAGTGATTTATAGGCTAAAATAATATTTCGGGTTCTATAGATTTAGAATCACCACTAGTTGTTTGACTTGCTTTATCTTTTATTACTTATTTGTTTTATTTTCTTGGTTTTTATTATTATTATTATTATTATTATTATTGATGTGGTGGGGCAATCTTATTGGGTTTTGAACTTTGTTTTTTGACTTGGGCATGCCCTTCCAATTTTTTATTTTCTTGGGCTCTTTTGTATTTTTGGATTTATCAAAAACATTTTATTAACATTTGATCTTTTATTTTCCCTCAGTGTGGGGTGCGATTTTATTTAGGGTTTTCACGAAGAAAATCTTTTTTAGGTTTAAAGGAGACTTATTTGTTTTTTAATGTGAAAGAGATAACAAAGATAAACTTTCATTATTTCAAACGCAAATAGTTAAGAACGATAAATTTGGACCTCGTCTACTTATTAACTCAGAACTTCTATTTTTGGAAATCAATCAATCATATTTTTATTTTTGAATGCCACATGAATTCTAGTATCTTCACCTCGATACTCTTAAATCCAACATTCTCCATTTTGAAAGCCAATTTAGTTTGATATTCTTTTCTAAATACCATAAAAATATCAGTATCCTCTCTATCATACTTTTTTCAATCTGGCATTCCCCATTTTCAAAGCCAATCCAATTCGGTATTCTTTCTTGAATACCATAAAAATACCAATATCTCTTCAAGATACTTTCAAATCCGACATTCCTTGTTTTGGCAGCCAATCCAATATGATATTCTCTCTTGAAGATGGTTGGAAATAAGATCTTTCTTGTCATTACTAACCTACATTTCTTCAATCAATCAAGATAAACGCAAATGGACTTCAATGCTGACTTCAATCTAGTTTCGATGCTTGATTTTACGGATGTGTTTCCTATTAAAGTTGTTGTTGCTTATAATGAGGAATATCTAGTTGAAGAGTCCAAGTTAGATATCTAAGCCTCTTTCCCTTATTTCCTATTACTTATGTACACAAATCGGTCTTATGAGGTTTATCTATGTAACATTTGTTTTGTTTTGTTTTATAAATTCATACTTCATTAAAAAGATAAAATTCAACCCCAAAACATACAAAAACAATAAAGTTTTAAATATGTACAAAAAAAGGTAATATGATTGGATTTGCAAGGTTCAAGACTCTCGTTTTCCCAATAGTTAAACTATGTTATATTTACCATTCTTATCTTCAAATGATAACCACTTGTTCTCAATTAGGATGTTAACCTGATTCTTGAATCATTGACAATGATGAACCTGAAAATTTACCAAGCATACAATAATCAACATCATGATTTATTATTATTATTATTATTAATATTATCAATGATCTTTATATTTTATAAGAAATAATCAAACTTGCAATTCTATCCCAATTAATTGACAATCTATTCAATGATCCATTTTTAGTTTGATGATCATATCTCATTGTCGAATCGTTAAAAATTCTTTTTTAAAAATTTTGTTTCTTAACATAACAAATTGACCAGGAATTTATCAAACATAATTTTCTAATTAAAATTCTACAAGCTTGGTGTTTCCCTCACTATTAATAATTTATAATTTCCACGAATAGATACTCATTAATTCGACACTTCTATTTTGGAAATCAATCAATCATATTCCTATTTTTGAATACCATATGAATTCTAGTATGTTTACCTCGATACTTTAAAATCCAACATCTCCATTTTGAAAGCCAATTAAGTCTGATATTCTTTTCTAAATTCCATAAAAATATTAGTATCCTTTCTATGATACTTTTTCAATCTGGCATTTTATATTTTCTTTGAATTGTTTGAATTTATTATGGATTTGTGTTTGATTTCATGCAATTTATCATGAAAATATTAATTAGATTTGATATCATGAATTATGTTTAATTTTGATGAATTATGCATTGCGTTAAATTTTGAGAATTGTTTTTGAATTTGCTATGAATTTTAAAAATTAGGGTTGAGTTAATGCAATTTGGTTAAAACTATATTCAATTGACCATAATCAAATTTGTTTCTTTTCGAACAAAATATCTCATAACATCTTTATGTTATATTTATTAGGGTGGGATTATTATTCTTGATGTTAACAATAATATCATACAATGGAACTACAATTCATAAATGTGATAGGTAAAAATATTTGAGATTTGTGTTTCGAGTGGTAAGTTTGAAGCTACTTGTGATTATAAAATATGAGAATTTATTGCATTTAATTATTATGGTTATTTGCAGGTATTTTTAAATTAGATAAAATTTTAGATAGAGCTCTTAAATAGAAAAAAACTATGCTGAAATTTTTTGAAAATTGGGAAAATTTCTTACTTTATAAAAGCATTAACTAAATTTTAATATAAGATTAATAAACTAAATAACCATTGAAATTAGGTTTGTTATGTTATTCAATGATAAATGTCATAAGAACCCTTCTTGTTAGATTTAGATGCAATATTATTTTGTTGTTGAATTTTCAAGAGATGGATGATACTGGAATTTAACTGATATCGCAATCCTGAATCGCAAAATTTAACCAATATTGCGGTGTAGAATCACAATATTTAATAAATATCTTGTTTTTTAATAGCAACTTATATTTGTTACTGTTTTTAAATACAATATTAATTATTTGTCACATTTTAAACTACACATCTTTGCTCATTTGTTTTTTTTTTTAATATATTAATTCACCAAATCATTTTAGACAGTATGCTAATAACCTAATATAGTAGCTAATATAGCCCTTTTCTAGCTTACTATTATTTTGTGAGTGGTAAAAAATAAAAAATTTCACTTTGCCCATCACGTGAAGATAAGAGTCAGGTGATCGGTAAAATATCACTTTACCCATCGTGCGAAGATAAGACTTGAGATTGGAGTGATTGGACAAAACAACTGTGGTAGTTTATCTTCTTTTCGATCCATTATTAAATTTATTACACGTGCCCGACCAAAAAGAGATAATAGCATAAATGCCCCTGCTCCATTTTGCCTTGCTGGACTGTACTGTTCTGTCCTTCTTTATTTTTAAAATTCATCTCATCTCATCTTTAGTTATTTTGTTTGATCCGATAATCTTCCGGTACATCCTCATCACACAACACCCTCCGATCATTAACCAAAAAAAAAAAAAAAAAACAGTAAAATACGTCAGATTAGTTAATTTTTTTATTTTGTTTATTTAGCTTTTTTTTTAATAAAGGTTTTTATTAAATTATTTTTTTATGTATTTAGTTTTTTAGATATTATTTTTATTCATCCATATGTTTTTTATGTTTTATATATATATATAAACACTATTTTTTTAAATAAAAAAAATATTTATTTTTAGATGATATTTCTTATATATGCAGAGCTATCTAATTTTTTTTTATATTTTATATATATGAAATTTATTTTTAAAATAAAAAATATTTAATTTTAAATGATATTTATGATATATACAACCTTGTATATATATATTTTTTATCTGATCAATCAATTTAAGTATGCACTACTAGATTTAACAAAATCATCAACATAAATTTATGTTATCACGAAATTAATTGTATTGATTAACCATAAAACCTTTCTCCTGCTGTAAAACCAGGAACCATGTAGATGATCATCACAATTGTACTTGTTCAACAAAAGTCTATTCATCAACTTGACATTAAATATGCATTTATGTATGGTGTCATCATGAATGGTATATATGTATTTATAAAACAACCACATGGAATGGCTGAGATACATCATCCAAAGCATATATGTAAACTTCAACAAGCTTTATATGGACTTAAATAAGAACATTGTGCTTGGTTTTGATCCATTTAGTACTATTTTTCTTAAATATAATTTTTGTTTTGTAGTCTAATTAATCAATATTTGCTCATTTTTCACTCTGATCATGATTCACTCATTCTTTTTATTTATGTTGATGATATCCTTTCTATAAATTTTATTATAACACTTGTTATAATTTTTATTAAATTTATAAGATGTGAATTTGTAATGAAGGATTTGGGATTGATTCATCATTTCTTTGGCGTTGATATCTCATAAACAACAAGTGGTCTTCACCTGTCATAGTCCTACCATGCTTTTACCAAACTTAAACATGCCAACATGGTAGATTGTAATCCTATGGATACATCTCTTGAAGCAAAGATAAAAACCTCATCACATGACACACCTCTAGAGATATATTTTTGAACTTGTTGGTTCCTTATAATATTTTACAATTACACACCTAGACCTTTATGACAATGTTAATTTTCTGTCGCAATTCATGCACACTTCAAATACTACACATTTAAAAATGGTGTATCATATTATATGTTACGTTAATTGCACTATCAATAAAGATCTGCATTTCTCTTCCCATACTGCATTGGATCTTCTTGATTTTTTAAATGCAGATTTGAAAAGATGTCCCACAACTAGACACTCCACTATTAGATTTCATGTTTTCCTAGGAAACAATCTTATTTCTTATTGTACAAAAAAGCAACATACAATTTCTTGCTCCAACACTTAAGCTGAGTACCGCTTTATGACTAATACTGTATCTGAGGTGATATTGATGACTTTCATCCTCAAAAACCTTCACATTCCAGTACAATCACCACTAATACTCTACCATGATTATCTTAATGCTTTTCATATGACAATTAATCTAGTTTTTCGTGCTCGTAGTAAATATATTGAATTGGATTGCTATTTTGTGCAAGAACAAGTTGTTAATGGACAGCTTGTCACCAAACATGTTTCCACTAATAATCAAGTTGTTGACCTTCTCGCTAAACCAATGTTAAAAAACATGCTTTTTTTTTTTTTTTCAAACCAAACTCTACCTCCATCCTAGACATAGTTTGCAGGAGGGTGTTAACATAACACACTCCAATCATGCCAGCTATTGTGTGAAGCAATAGAGTAATAAGATTCATAGAGTAATAAGGCAAAAGAGTCACAAATATTGGCTATATTAGTGAGAAATGTATTTAGGTGATATAGGTGTTTCAACAACAATAAATTCTAGCCAAAATGAGAAAATAACAACTATACAGTACAAAAATATTGGATCAAGATCAAGCAAATCATCCTTTGAATACTGTATAGAGACAACTTTAAGTCCTAATTTATTAGAAACAAGATTTTCAAATAAATGGAAAGAATTCTGCCCTACGCTTTCTTATGGAATGATGGTTAATTTACAGCCAATTGTATATAAAAAGAACGTGAGCCTACCCACTACTATTGCTTGAGTGTTGCTCAGGGTTCTCTAACAATAGAATAAACAAAGAATTTTCCCTCCTGCGATTTCAAAGTCTATTTGTTTCCAGTTTTTTCATGTGATCCCTCCTCCTAAGCAAGCTCCAGCTTTCTTTTTTGCGTTTTTTTCATGTAATCCCTCTTCCCTGTTTGTCAAACGCATTTATTAGTTAATTAATCTCCTCTGTCCTCTCTTCGTTTTGTTTTTTCTTAGTCGGAGGAAACATCACCGGCCCGGACAGAATCTCTCGAAAATATATCTTTAATTTTCTTCATTAGATAAAATATAGATGTCTTATTCATAGCACAGTAAGAAAAGTTTATATGGGCAAAAACCATGCAGAGAGCCTACAAGACCGAATTATTGCCATTAATAATGCCGTGAGTCCTGACCATTTCAGAATCTGTTGCTTTTATCCAATATATTTGCCATTGTCATTATCATTAGTGGCATCCAGATGATATATATAATTAATGGGTGGTGGTGGTTGACAATTTCTATTATTAAATAGCAGATGACAAATTAAAAAAGGAAATAACCCGACCCGGTTGAGAAAACGACAGCTTACCTACAATATTTGTTCCTAATTTTGAATGGAATAAATTGGTTTTTCTAATTATATGTATCAGTAGGACATTAACATTGTATTTGATTTTGTTTTTGATCTAAGCATTCTGGATTAAATTGGGTTTTATAATTTATTTTATATGGTGTTATCATGGTTTTATAGCCCAAGTTATGGGTTAGACCCCTTAAATTAAGTTTTTTTTTTTATCTACTTTTTAGTTGAATTTTTTAAAATTTATTTTGGTTTGTATTTTATGAGGTTATTCTGGTTTTATGACTTGGGTTAGGCTTTGGTCAGTTGAGTCAAGTTAACTTACATGTTTTTTTGTGTTTTTATTTTTTTAATTTCACCCTTTAATATTGAGATAATTTTATTTTATTTATTTTTATATGAAATTATCTCAGTCTTATGATTTATGTTTGGTAGGTTAACCCGACTCGATTTATTTTTTAAGTTGGATTTTATTTTCAAATCCATCATTCAATATTATAAGTTATTAAGAATTGAGCTTAATAAAAAAATATTTTTTTTTCTATAGGTATATCATAGTTTTCCAACCTAAGTAACAAATTTAAAATATTAATCCAAATTCATCAAATATATTATTATTTTAATATTTTAAAAAAATATTATTTAATTTTTTTAAATTATATTATATTTTTATCATTGTTAATGTTATCTTTAAATTTATTAAATTAACCAGATGACATCAAGTTAAATATTATATAATTTAAATTTTTTACATTAAAAAAAAACTGATATAACAGATCTAACATGCAGCATGAAAATAATATAATCAATCACCGATCTGAACAGAATGAAGAAAAAAAAAAAAAAACAAATTGTTTTGACATTATTCGATGGCTCGCCTTCCGATGAGAATTTAGATTTCAGCAGCTATTTTAAATTTTTAACCACTGCTGCTAGGCTTTCTTTTAGCTTTAAGGTACACGTTGCTCAAACCCTAGCCTACTCTAGTCCTCTGATGAGACCACACATGACACACCACTGTTGAATTTAGACCCATTGGTAGGCTTTTCTAGCTTATTATTTCCTAATCTTGACTGAATGATTAAGGTAAAAATAAAAAATAAATCCCATATTCCTCGTGGGCATGCGCCAAACAATCAACAAAAGTATTTGCATGTGGAGTGTATTTTGAAATTAATTACAGGTACAAGAACAAGTTTTTTAGAAAACTAGTACAGTTTTTTTTTTTTTTTTTTTTGGGAAAAGTAGCATTATTCAATGGGTTAAGTTGTTAAAAGAAATTAAATTTATTTATTTTTAATATTAAGTTGTGCTGTATAGTTTTTTGAGGTTACATGCAACCTCCAAAGGAAAAATTATGGAGACCCCTCCTTCATATACCAATAGATATAATAACTAGGCACACTAATTCAAACATGGAGCATAGATAAGGAAATATATATTTTTTGTTAGTTATTTGCTTTTTGTTGCTATTGGTAATAGAAAAATAAGATATTTGTTCCGTGATAGTATATAAATTAGAATTTGATGTACTGTGTGAAAGGTGTGAATGAATATTATAATACAATTAATTATAATTATGAGATAAACTAAAAAAAGATGGTTGTTTTATTGTACACCCTCTCCTAGTTATTATAGAGATAGAAAGAGATAGAAGTATTATGGATTGGACTTTGTATTTACAATGGGATAAAAAATATACATTTTGGTCCCTTAGTTTTAGGTGTTTATGTTTTTGTCATAGAACTTTATTTTTTTTATTTTTCAGTTCTTTAATGTTGAAAGAGGAGAGAGAAATTACCAAGAAAGGAATAAATATTTTCTAGCTACAAAAAAAAAAAAATTGATCTTAGTATCGATTAGTTCTTCATGGAGGGGGGTCTCAATAAAAGGTTGTTTGGGCCTTTAATCTTGTTGAAAAATGTATATCAAAATCCCTAAATCTTGTTTTGATTTGGTTTAATTTTAATTTTTGAGACTAATTAGAGGGTGTTTTAGAATTGCAAATTCAATTATTGTGGTTTTTAAGATTTGTTTTAGGTGTTCTTACATAAAAGTGGGTTGAAATTTGGGTCTAAAATACCTGGACCTTGAATTTTTAGGTAAAAAATTGTTGTAGTAGATGATACGATTATTTGCCTAGATAGATAATAGGTCATATATTTTATCTCTTTTTTTTAAAAAAAAAAAAACTAGGAGCATTGGTGTAGCCTTTTAGTCCAAGCACATAGGATTTTTTTTAATAGGTTAGGCACATCAAATTGGCCTTACAAACCCAAAAGATCTTGGCTTTTTTAAATGACCAAACATGTGGCTTGACTTTGATTGTTAAAAAAATATGTTTTGTCAAATAATAAAATAAATACATGAATAAGGAATAAGAGTTTTGATCAAAGAAATATATTTTCTTTCTCAATTTAAATCATTGTAATTCTTACAAATAACAAAAATTTAAAAAAGGAAGCCAAACTAGTGCACATGCAAAGTACTAGCTAGAAAAGAAATTAATAGAGTTTGATGTTCACTATACACCCATCTCTTGCTCACCTAGGGATAAAAGTACTTGGAATTGCACTATACATCCACAAATGCTTTTTGTATTATTATGGGGTGTGAAAATATATGTTTTGTTCCTTGTAGTTTTTTTATATTATTTCATCTATTTAGTTTTAAGTGTGTATATTTCAATCATAAGCCTTTATTTTCCTAACATTTCAGTATTTGAAAGTTGAGAGATGAGAGAAAGTTATTGAAAAAGGGAGAGGATGAAAAATATTTTAGCCAACCATATGCTAACAAAAAAAAAGATTGACCTTGGTAACAATAGGTTAGTCTTGGAGATGAGAGTTTGATAAAGGTTGTTTGATCCTTTAATCATGCAAAAAAAAAAAAAAATCAAAAATCCTCAAAGTTTGTTGTAATTTAGTTTAATTTTTGATTTTTGAGACTAATTAGATACTATTTCAAGGTTTGCAATAAAGTTCTTATATTCGTGTTTCTATTACTAACACCTTTCTGGATGTGATCATTGATAGTTTGTTGGGGACTGATTATTTAATAAGGCTTCTATCCTTCATGTTCAAGCATACCAGAAGAATGAACATAATGTAGTACCATAAAATTAAGGTAGTTGTATATCTAAACTGAAAGAAAAAAAAATTAAAAGAAAAGGATACTCACATTTCCCTATAAACTAGATACTTTATCATACAAACAATATCCTGGTTTTAGCTTTTTAGGTGAGTGTGGACAGGTATCTATGTAGTAAGAATAACTCTTGTTTCAATCCGAGAGCATTTACCCAAGGTCTTTCTCCTTCACTCACCAATCATTTGACTAATGCAAGTAACCCATTTTCTTTTGCGACTATTAGTGTTACATATATTAGATATTCATTGCATAATTATCCACATTTTAAGAAAGAGTAAGAAATTTAGGTTTGGGGAATAGTGACTTGTAAAATTAACAATGTCGTTCATTTTAAATGTTCAATTAAACAAGAATAAAAAAAAAATTCACTATCAAAATCATGAATTTGATGTTGATTTTTTATTAAAGAAGAATACTTGAGTTTTTTAGGGTCTTACAATCTTTAGGATTGATATTGCACACTCACAAATTTAGGTTTTCTAAAGTTACACAAACACTAAACAACCAATAAACAAATGAATAAATAATTTTTAATAACATCACAATGCATTATCAAAGATTTTTCAAATCCATAATTAAAAAAAAAACTTATTTATTGCTTATTTGATGAAGAAACATGTATAATCTTCAACAACCTAGAAGAGACAACCATGTTGATCCATAAAATCATGTGAGAAATTGGTTTATTAAACAAAAAAAAAAATCAATTTAGGAGAAAAGGAGATTGATCTTTCAATTTTTTCAATTAAAAAGAGAGTGAGAGAAATAGATGATATGATGTTTATGTCTAATATTGGTTATAGTATATATGGGGTGCTACCAAAATCATGAATTTGATGTTGGTTATGGTAAAGAGATTGAGTATTTTAATAGTACAAATGTTGTTGGTTATGGTTAAAGGGTTGTGTTTTGGGGTATGGCTTGAAATTAGTATTGAGGAAACTATGGTGGGACTTGGGAAAGCATACCAAACACAATTGCAGTTGGGATATTTAGTGGTGTATGATAAGCATGATCAAGTGAAAAATAAAGTAGATTAGCATCATGAGTCATGTCATTTTAAGTGAACTAAGGGCAAAAAAACCTTTTATTTTTCATAAACTTTCAGCTAGTAAATGTGATCAAACTATATGATGTAAATTTTGCTTTTTTCTTGCTAACACTTTCCCAGTTAATTTTCTTATTAATTCTCCTAACATTGATACCTTGCTCCCATTAATTCAATTACTAGTATAATATTTATAAATTATATTGATATGTTTCCAAGTATTCATAGAAAGAGTTTTTAAAGGAATTGATGAAAAAGAGACTTAACTTTTTTTCATAGGAAGCTATATTTGAGCTGTAATTTCTCATCAATTATAAGAATATTTCTTAATTTATACACCAAAAAGAGAGTCGCACCACTCAAATTTTCATAGAAGAAATGGATAAAAAACTTTTCATCATTGATTGCTTCAACTATCTTGTAACAATAAATCCTCAAGTGAGTTTAAGGGCATTCAATACTTATATACTTGAAAAATTAAAGCACCGGCCCTGTTTGTTTACTGAAAAGTAATTTTTTTTAAAAAAATAAATTCCGATAAAGTGAATTATTTTCTAATGTTTGGTAATATAATGAAAAATAAGTTGGAAAACATTTTCCAATGTTTGGTTATGTCATAAAAAATAAGCAGGAAAATAATTTATTAATGTTTTATTTTTCTTAAGTTTATTAAAATAACGATGAACAAATATTATAAATTAAAAAGTTGAATAAGAATGAAATTGAAAAAAAATATAATTTCATAAATTATCTCAAATAAATTAATAATAATCAAAATAATAGAGATCAAATCTAAAAAACTACAATAAAATAAAAGATGAAGAAATTAAAATAATAATAATTAACATTTCATAAATTATTTCAAATAAAATAAGTAACAATAAAAAAAATGATGATCAAATTTAATAAATAAAAAATTTCAATAAAAAAATGATAAGGAAAAAGCAAATAAAAATTATAAAAATAAGGACCAAAGTTAATATAAAAATTAAATTTTAAGAGATGAAATTAAAAAATAAATATTCAAAACAAAGTATATATAGTAATCAAAAGTTTGAGGACCAAATTTGATATAATCAACAAATAATATGATATTTTTAAATTTTTTACAACTTCCAAAAAGTGTTTTTTATCCAAATTTTATAGGAAAATACTTTCCTGAAAACCAAGCCAAATTTTCCTTTGATCAGAAAATGTTTTCCGTTGACCAATTTTTTTAATAGCAAATAAACACAGGAAAGTTTGGAAAGTGGTTTTCCAGAAACCACTTCTCGAAAAATAAATATAGCTCAAACCTTTGGAAGAAAAAACAGGAAAGAAAGAAAGAGAGCTCTCATTTATTTATATTGTTTTTGGATTCTCTAAAAAATCTAATATGAAAAATAATATTAGGCAAATTATATTGTTTCTTTCTTGATTATGAATTTTTATTTAATTAAGTTTTTATCTTTCAAATTTGTAGGATCTCTTTCAATAATTTGTTAATTTAGATCCATCCTCTAATTTATTTTATTTTATTTTTTTCATAATTTCTCATTATTATTTTTTAGTCTCTACTCTTCTTATTCCATTTTTGTGTATTTCACTCTCTAAATGTTTTTCTTATATATGTTTTCCTCTTTTTTATTTACATTATCCTTCGCTAGCCGATTGCTTTCATTTACCGTTTTCCGAACAAGTGGGGATGAGAAGACCTAGAAAATTTTAACTCATTTCTGAATAGTCAATTACAAGAGCAGTGCCGGCCGGCAATATATGAGTAAAGAAAAAATATAAAAAATATCTTCAGATGAGCAAAGAAATTGTCAAACACCCGACAATTGCACTTTGACAATCTATTTTAATCGACCAGACGAAAGAAATACAAAAATCCCTGCTGCCCTGTTGAATGACAAATCTCCATTTCCAATGCTTCGCAGGTGTGTGTTTATGGTCCATCCGATGGACACAAAGGCTAGTGGAGTCACCGGCATGCTCGAGTATCGGTATATATGCGCATTAACAGTGGTGCTAGCAATGTTCTTGCTGCGTGGGGCCACCTTCGAAAATCTATAGCCATAGATCATCCTAGGATGGTGAGCTAGTGCTCATGATGATACCCCCTGTCATGTGGGGTCTCCTTGGAAGACTTTGAACCATTGATTACGCTAAGAATTTGTACAGGCGAGCATGATATTAATCACGGCGTATTGAAAAAGTAGGGACGGAGCTTACCATATATAAAAATTATTTTTTAGGCTTCCAATAATGATTAGGTAAAAGCAATAAATCATTACCTTCTATGACTACTGGCACTATAAGAGCAGAGAAGTATGTATTCTCACAAAAGTCTACCAAGGCAGTGATTTGAGTGTTAGGAGAATTTGACAAAAATATTGAGGGACGGCCATGGGAGAGGAAGTAACTAAGATGGGAGAAAATGGCCCCTTATCAGCAAAGCCGCAGCAACCTACACACTTTGTCCTGGTGCATGGAATAAGTGGAGGGAGTTGGTGCTGGTACAAAATCCGGTGTCTCATGGAGAATTCAGGCTATAGGGTCTCCTGTATTGATCTCAAAGGCTCTGGCATCGATCCGGCCGACGCCGATTCTGTTCATTCCTTTGATGATTATAACAAACCTCTAATGGACTTCATGTCTTCCTTGCCTGATAATGAGAAGGTCCTTCAACATATCCTGGTCTTTTGGGCTGCGCATATATATATATGACCGATTTCTTAATATATGATTGCTCTTAATGTTTACAGGTGATACTGGTAGGTCATAGTGCCGGAGGGCTAAGTGTAACACAGGCAACTCACAAGTTTGCAAAGAAGATCCGGTTAGCCGTGTACTTGGCTGCCACCATGCTCAAGCTTGGATTCTGGACAGATCAAGATATACAAGATGTAAAATTATTTCATCCATCCATCTCTCACTTTTCTTTTCGAGTTTCTTTCATATACCTCTGAAGAATTCATAAATGTTTGTGTGTGTGATGTGATAATGGCATCAGGTTATTGTCCGTCAGTCCCACAGCCCCCATATATGCTATCCAACTGTATTCACAAAGTATCGGGGTGTTATCCACTTGATTTCACCGTGACAAATCTCAATATTATCCATAATTGCCCGCTCTTCCAAATGAAAACAAATTAGCACTAGCTGTCTCATTATACTCCCCATTGAGAGAGTCGAAAATCAACACAAATATTTTGATAATTAAGGTGGGATAGAGTCGTCAATGTTGCACCCCTCGTCATGCTGCATCAGCACCCACCTAACGTTACAAGCTACCTAACTAGCTTGAATTACTTGACATAAGTTCGATGATGCAATGGAAAACTAGCCTCTCTAACAGGAAGTCACAAGTGGTGAGAGTTTTCTCTGGTCATTTAGCTTAGTTTGCATAAATATGGAAAGCAAGCACATGGATCGAAAATCAAAGGACATATCACGTTTGTGCTTTTTAAAATCTCTTAAAAGTATCATTTGTGGCCATGCTAAAAGATGTCCGTTCTGAAAAGCCCTTCTCTCCTTTTTCTTTTTCTTTATCTCATTTTCCTTCCCGGGGAGGCATGGAGCATGGGGGGGTTTAGCCGACAAAAGACGCTGGAAAACTACTTTGCCTTTTTCCAATATCATACAATGAGAACTTCCTTCAATGCCTTGGAGATTTTTGGAGCTAGAGAAGACAGTTGAACAACCAGATTGTTTTAATATAATGGCAACTTTGAAACTCGTTCAGTCTAGTACCTCCTAGCTACGAGGAAAATGATTGATTAATTTATGAGCTGATTATCTTGTGCCTTCAAAGTCATGGCCATGTTCCTTGATGTCAAATTGCAGGGAGTACCTGATCTATCCTCGTTTGGGGACGTGTATGAGCTAGGATTTGGGTTGGGACCTGACCAACCTCCAACCAGTGCCATTGTCAAGAAAGAATTTCAACGCAAAATCAGCTACCAACTGAGCCCTCAAGAGGTACTCTTATTTCAGTACCAAACTTGATTATGTTTGGAGCAATCATTCAATATTTCCTGCTTCGATACATTTTCTCCCTATTTTTTACCAGCAATATAGTTTTTCTGTCATGTTTTGAAGGCACCATATAAAAGGAAGCTCCCTTATCTTTCATATTTAACCATGATGACAAGTGGGTTTCTTCAGGATTCAACCTTGGCTGCCATGCTTTTGCGACCAGGACCAATCCTAGCAATAAGTTCTGCAAGATTTAAGGAGGAAAACGATGATATCGACAAGGTGATGCGAGTATACATTAAGACCACGCACGATCATGTTGTCAAACCTCACCAACAAGAAGCAATGATAAAAAGGTGGCCACCATCTGAGGTTTATGCACTGGATAGCGACCACAGCCCGCTCTTCTCCACCCCATTTCTGCTCTTCGGTTTGCTTATCAAGGCAGCAGCTTCTGTTGGATGTCACTAATAAGAGAGTGTGAATATCCTCCTGGATTGAATGCACCTATACTCTTCTTCTATTTTCTTGATTGTATCCAATAATTTCCAAGACTCTCAACTTAGCTAGCAATCATACATGGAAAAAAAAAAAAAAAACATGAGCATGATATGAGAGTATAAGTTTTCCATTGAGTGGGAAGATTGTGATCCTATTCTAGTGTGCTAGCTCCCCAGAAATTTGCATATATACATTTCAAAGCTGCATTTCTTTTATGAACTTTAAAAGACTTGCACACTCCTTGATCTCCAATTGTTTGGGCTGAATGAACTTATGCATTTTCTTGTTGAGCTCCTATCATCTGCTGCATGAAAGGAACCAGGTGGGGTTGCTGGTGTCTTTCTCCTTAGCCATCAAGATTTAAAGTTCAAGTGAAGATATAATTAAGAAGTGCAAGTTCTCCTAAATATTTTAGTTTTGATTTGAACATCGTGTCTTTAACACAGCTGAAGAGATAAGCTTAATTTCAAATTGGAAAAACTGACTCCAAAATACACTTGTATAATACTTGGTGTGCGAAACAAATAAAATCAAATAAATAACTTTGTACACACAAATATTTTTCAGAACAATCCTTACGTGAGGACTAGTCCATTGTCCCGCGTATTGAGGCCGGCCGGACCGTTTTTTAAAATACATAAAACAAAATGTCAAGATTTTGAGGATTCTTTTAGAAAGTGATATTATACCCGATAAACTAAACCACTGATAATAATATTTTTTAAATTTTAAAGAAGTCAAGATAAAATTAAAAACCTATAAAAATAAATAAAACCAATTAACCTTCTAGAAACTATAATAGAATATATAATAAATACCAATTCAAAATAAATTAAATGCTTAAAAAACAATCAAGCATCACATCTTTCTTTTTAAAAAAAAGAATTGAGACAACATATTTGATTAACTTAGGCTTCATGACCTAACATGTCAAGTTCGCGATTCGGGTCATTAAATCCAATGGGTTTTAAGTTTTACTTTTTAATTTAGTTTTTATCTAATTATAGAAAACATAAGAAAAAAAATATTTTCAAAAAGCTTTAATGAAACTTAAAGAAAACAAATTAAAGTTACAAAAAAAATCTAAAAAATGACTTAAAAAAAATATTGATAGGGTGACATACTAAAACGGCTCGGGTCAACTTACTACACCTGCAATCGGATCATTAAATTGTGATAATAATGTAAAAATCAAATTTGAACAAATCAATCACATAAAAAAAATATAGCATGAAGACAATTCAAAATAAATCAAATGTTTAAAAAACAATTCAATCAAACAAATTTTAAAAAACATATTCAGAAAATAAAATATTTGATCGACCTGAACTTTTGGATTAACCTGTCAGACATGCGACCTAGGTCATAGGTTCGACTAAGTTTAATGATTTTTTTTATAAAATTTATTTTTTACCTAAATATAAAATAATAAAATTAGAAAAGGCCAAAAAATAGCCTAATCATGCGTGTCTGGTCTTCTACAAAAACGAGCTTAGTTGTATGGGCCTTCCAACCTAGCTCATGCACCTGGGCTTAATTTGTTTTTTTTTTATTATTATTTTATATTCTTAAAAAAAAAAATAATGGAAAATTCGTCGTCTACTGTTTGTGAAATCCAACGACTGAAGGGTTGTCGAAAAAATTCAACCTTTAGTTTTTTTTTATTAAAAAAATCTATTTTTCAACTCATTTATGACCCAAAACATATAGAAAACACCTAAAACACCTTGATAAACCTATTTATAGCCTCTAAAGATTTTTTTTTAAAAAAAACAGCTCAAAAAAACCTGAAAATCTTCTCGTAGGCAAATCTACCTTTCAGGCAAGGAGAAGAAAAAATAACTGATTAGTACTTAAAAGTGCATGTTTATCAAGGTTTTATATCATCATTTTGCACTTGAAGTATCAATAACTCCTTAACTAAAGCATGTTTTTTTAATAACAAGTTTAATATTATAAGATACCTTAATTTATGGTAAATGCTCATTTTAAATGCAGGACTATCACATAAATAAAAGGATTGATTGATGAGTTTAAGCATTGAAAGTTAAAGGACAAAGAGATGGCCAAACTTAGAAAAGAGATGTCGGTGCAGTCCAAACCGGAACAGTGCTCGGTAATTGGATCATATCTGGAGCTATAGATCTCGGATTTAGGTCCATTTTATATGGATGGAAAGGTAAAACATAGGCCTACAACTTTTATTTGGACACCAAGATCTAAGAAGGCCGTTTTCAAGTCCAAAATATAGGAACAACGAAGAAGTCCGAAGCTGTCCTGCAGCCCAGACACTATTTAGTGTTCAGCCCATATCTTGAGTTCTAGAAGTCCAAATGACCTCATCTTTTTTTTGTTGGAAAGATGAGACAATTTCCTAGAACATTCCTGAGGATTCTGGGCAAATTATGATGTTAGCAATGATGTCTTGTTCAGACAAGAAGATAAGGATTGTTATCTAGTCAAGATGTGGCCACCCACTCATCAATTAGTCAACAAATCAATAGTTCTAAATTTTGGCCTATAAAAGGAGGCACTTACCATGTATTGAGGCATCTTGGTTTCCAGATCAAGATCATGCTCTTGCTTCCTCTCTTTGTATTGCTTATGTCTTGCTTTCATTAATATCAAGTTTATGCACTTCATTTCCTTTCTTTTACTTAGTTAACTTCTTTCTCATTTATGTTCTTATCTTGTTTATTTATGTTTCTTTCTTTCATTATGTTTAGCTAAGTTAATTATGTCAAGGTGAAAATGGTACACTAATGGTGTAAGAATAAGTATAATATAAACTTAACATGGACCTTAACGTTGGATACTAACATGTTTTATATTTGTTATCTTGTTCACTTTTAATACTTTGCTTGTTAAATGGTTAATCTAGATTTATGTTGTATAACACTTGGTACAACAAATACTTGGTACTTTCATAACCCATACTGTATGGTATAACCGACACCTGAGCTATGAAAGGGACTTGATTTGTTGTTAACATAAGTTATAATCATGAATGCCTGCCAACATTTACAAGTATTAGCTTTATTCGAATAAGATAACTAATGTAATCATGTTAACAATTTATAATCTGATTGGAACCTCCTTTATGTGTGGTTTCCAATTGAGTAATAAGAGTTTATACTATACTTGTTTGAAGTACCATTAGTGGATCCTCTAACCTTGACATTTATTTTTATCGTTGTTTAATCCTTACATCAACTTTACATCTCAAAGCTCTCTTTATTATTACTATTACTATTATTGTTATTATTGTTGTTGTATTGTTATTTATAATTTATACAATTAACCTCTCTGTGGTTCGACCCCGGTCTTGCCGGGTTATTTATTACTTCGACACTCCTGCACTTGAGAGAAGACATCAAGCTTTTGGTCGTGTCAATAACACCTTTGTGAAACTCTCCTCATCAAATAGAACCTATTGACACCTAGATTGACTATTTTTTTTGGTCGGAATTGCCATTAATGATGATTTTCTCTCTGTACACTAGAATCTATAAATTAGAGATTGCCAATAAGTGAGGATGGTTGATCGAGTATGATGCTTGATATGATAAACTTTCCTTCATCATCATCAAAGATGGATGATGAAAAGGCTGAGGTTTAAGGCCTATTCATCAAAGTCAATTTAAAGACGAAAACAAGCCTAGAATAACCTATATAGCTGGGAATTTTCCATAACATTATCATAAAAATTTGGTATCATTACTCTATACATATAAGGATTGTTCCACTTGGGATTATGATTAGATGCCTAGGCTAAACAAAAGTTTGGTCGAACACCCATTATGAATCAAGCCTGAATTTAAGCTAAGTAAGCAACCTTATAGAAAAAATAAATTGAATATTAGAGGATTGATTCATCAAGTCGACTAGATATGTAGAGTGAATTTCTAAACATTATGCTAATAGTAAAAAACAATAGCAAACTATAAGGTTGTATAGATTTCAGAAACATTAATCTTGCAACTCCAAAGCTTGAATACCAATAATATATATATTGATCGATTTAGCAAAGAAAAAGAAAGAGATCTTTAACTTCGTTGATGACTATGAAAGTTATAACCATATCTTCATTATAGAAGATGAGGTTTTAAAGATCACTTCTATATATCTTAATTTTGTGGGAATGTATGTGTGGGTAGTAATATCATTTGATTTAAAAAAAATTAGTGCTTCTGATTAGAGGGTCATAAATAATATCTTCAATGAAAGTGAATCAATCATAACATAAAGGCCTATGTTTATGACATTATGGTAAAATCAAGACTTAAATCTACCCATTTATAAGAGTTATATTATACATTTAAATATATGTGAGTGCACAATCTCAAGATGAATCTTTTGAAATATGTTTTTAGAATGTAGGTAAGGAATTTTTGGGATTTCTAGTGCATTAACAGGGCATGGAGGTAGACAAAAACAAAGCAACATCGATCATGAAAGTAAGATCTTCATAAACTAAAATTAATTACGAAGCTTTATTGATAATAAAATCAGTTTTCTAAGGAGGGTCATATAAAACATTATAAAAAAGATTAGGTTATTCATTAAACTCTTGAAAGGAAATAACATATATAAGCTTTAATGGATTAATAAGCATCAAAATGCCTTTTAAAAAATAAAAAAAACTTATATAGTTTAACATTATTATACATTGGGCCCATCAAGACTTAGAAAACCTTTATGTTTATGTTTATATATATTGGCTATATAATGGTTGATTGACAACATGCTAGTATAGAAATGAACCTAGACATAAATAATTTATGTATAATATCATTCATGTCCTTAAAACGTTTTAAGAATGACATACTTCAATAAAAAAAGATTTATTTATCATTATATTTTTCATGTGTTGAGTTATATTGGCATATGTTACTAGTTAATGTATATGTAATATATAAAATAAATTTGATAAAATACTTGTTGTCTAAACCTTTCTTAAGATATAATACCTGTTCTCTATAACTTTCTTAAAAGGTCGCACTAGTAAATAGGCATTAGCATTATTTGAATTTGATTTACAATATATGTCATAAATTGTAGTTAACAGTCAAGATTTGATTTATTTCTTAGTTGATCATCCCTATCTTGATATCGACCATAAGGTAGAATAGGGCATGAATATTATTGTTACAAAACCTATTCCATGAAAATTATGGTTTATTAGATCAAAAATCAAGAGTAAGGCCAATACATAGGTTGTAATAATTTCTTAGTAGGTCATAAGACTAGCTTATCATTTTGACTTGATTTTCCTTATACTAATGATGAAAATGAATTATAGGTTTAAAAATACTTCTGAATTTATAAGTGTAAATGTTGAAAAAATTGGGTTTAATTTGTGAAGGATTATTTGAGATGAAATTGTTTATATTATTTATCCAAATTAGATAAAGAATTAGTCAAATTTACCTTATAAGATATAGCATGATTATTTATGTAATTATATAGCTTGTTAGGATAAATTACATAGGAAGTTCAGATAGAAGATAAATACAAGTTATCTGAAGATAACTGTTAGAGAAATGTTTTTATAAAATACAAATAGTAGTTTGCTAGTAACATAACAAACTAGAGAAAAAAAATTAAAGATAATTTTCCTATCCTTATCAAATGGATGAGTATATAAGGAATGATAATCTGAAGCATTAGTAAGGTGAGGGCAGCACTTGCAGCACAACAAGTGTGCCCAATAAGTTAAGACGTTACATAGAGTTTTGTAATGTATACTTTTGACATACGAGCAGAGTGTGAAGAAAATTCTCAAAGAGAATTGTTTGTTGAAAAGTTGGAGAGCCTATAGACTTCCAAGGAGAGTTCTTGTGTTAACTATTAACATCTAGATGTTCTAGTTTGGATAATAATAGTTTGAAGATCTTTATGTATTGTGGCAAGCTGCTATAGTAGATGATAAAATAGAGTATTTTTCTTGACAAGTAAAGTGGTATAATTATAAAGGATTTGTATTCATAAATACTCCTTTTGTAATATTCTAAACTAATGAAAGTTGTCTATCATGAGTTCAACTTCCTCAAAGGGTTTTTTTAATCTCATGAAGAATTCTTTAAAAGGTTTTCCCTTTATAACCAAATAACTTGTTTATTTACGTTTTTCATACTTATATTTATTTAGTTACTAATCAGTGTTTGAAAAGTGTTAGTTGTTCATTTAACATATAGGGGAAAAAATGGGATTGTTAAATGGTATCAAAGCAAGTTCACCTATTCTAGAGTTAGATCTATTTTCCTTATGGAATATGTCAACATTAATTTCACTACCTTAATTCAATGGTAAGAACTATGCCTAATAGAAGGTAAGGATAAAAACTTTTCTCAAATCACTAGATAAGAAAGTCTGGCACTCAGTTTAACATGGATAGACCAAACCTGTAACTCCTTTAACCAACTAGACCAGAGATTAATCCACTGATGGTAATTGGAATAATAAAGGCTTGAATGCCATATTCATGGCAGTGTCTTTTGATGAATTTAAAAGAATCTTCATATGTGAGATAACCAAGTAAGTTCAAGATATTCTTGAAATTATTCATGAGGGACCAAGATGGTGAAAAATTACAAATTACAAATGCTAACCTTAAGATTTAAAAAGATAAGAATGCTAGAAGATGAGTCTTTTAATGAATTGTATGAAAAACTTAATGATATTGTAAATTTCAAATTCAATCTAGTTGAAAAGATGGAGGACTCATGAATTATAAAGAAGATTCTAAGATCTTTGCTTGAAAGATTTTGACCAAAAGTAATAGTTATAGAAGAAAGTAAGGATCTAGAAACTGTATGTGTTGAAGAATTGATGGTTTCTTATAAACTTATGAATCTACCTTATCTCATCAAAAGAAAGTTAAGTTCATTGCTATTAAATATGTTAAAAAAAGAATATGTTTATTCTTTTAATGATGATCTTAACAATGAAGATATAGCTCTTATAGCTAGAAAATTCAAAACATATATGTTTAAGAAAAAGAACAATAGAAAAGATAAAAATGGCAAAGATTTTGCCAAAAGAAATGAGTCAGAAAATAAAAGTAAAATTGAATCTAAAAAAGAATTAAGTGTTTTGAATGTTCATGATATGATTACTTAAGAAATGAATATCCTAATTGCAAAAGAAACAAAGGAAAAGCCCTTATTGTTACATTAAATGATGAGTCTGATTCTTAAAATTTTAATTCTGAAAATTCTAATTCATCATCTAATAATAAACTTGCTTTTGTCATTTTTTTTGGTTTTTGATATGAACCAAATTTTCACTATATTAAGTGGTTTAAAAAAAAGTCAAACTGATTCCTGTGATTCAAAATATTATTTTTGTTATTGTTGATCATGAATTAAGCTTGCAAAAAGCTTATGATGACTTGTATGAAAAAGTTGTGAAAGTCAAGAAATTGAATTAAAAATTCTTCAACAAGCTAACAAATATGGAGAACAAGAAGAACAATTTATCTGAGGCTTTAATGTTGTTAAAAATAGAGATATCTAGATCTATCATTAAGTTTAAAGCCTTGAGAAAAAGATGATAGTGTGCAAACAATTAAAAAAATAATTAACATAAAACTTAATGATTTGTTAAAAGCTCAAAGGTCAGCATTAATTGTATAGGTCTAGATACATGACGCATGGAAAATCGATCAACAATACATTTGTAGCCTCCTCTTCCAAATAAATTATCTTTGTAAAAGGTAAACTAGAAGGAATCAATCAAAAAACTCAAAATGTCATGGAATCAATCAAAATGATTGTTGATGATAATATGAAGGAATTTGTTAAGAAAAATCTCGATATAATTAAGATAACTAAATAAACCTTATTAGAACAGGATGAAAAAAGTTAGGATAAGAGTTCTTCACATGTTTCTAAACAATCACAAGAAAAAGAACTTTCCTTATGGATAAAACACAATCATCCCAAGGAGAATAATATTGGAAAATTGGATGAAGGTATGAGATTAAGAAAAAACATTATCAATCAAGTCTCATATATGTGTTATTTATCACAGGTTGAACTTAAGAAGGTTGAAAATGCCTTATATGATGAAAGTTTAATCAATATCATGCATGAGAAACTAAATCAATTCACAAGAAATGATGTTCGAGAACTGCTTATATGTCCTAATAGTCACAACATAATTAGAATAGATCTTCAAGAATAAATTAGACAAGCATGGAACAATTATCAGAAACAAATAAAGACTGGTGGCACAAGGATGCATTCAAGTCGAAAAAATTGATTTTAATAAAACATTTGCACTAGTAGCTCATTTGAAATCTATCTGTATACTGCTTGTAATTGCTTGTCACTTAAATTTAAAATTGTATCAGATGGATGTGAGAGTGCATTCTTAAATGTAATTCTACAAGAAAGGGTCTATGTAGAACAACTTAAAGGTTTTACTAATCAATTATTTTATGATCATATGTACATGTTAAGAAAATCATTTATGGTCTAAAATAAATATCGAGAACATGATAGGAACAATTAATAAAGTATATATTATAGAAAATAGTTTCAAAAGTGGACAAACTAATAGGAGGACTATTTTCATAAGAAAAAATAGTAAACATATATGCATTACTCATATTTATGTTGATAATATTATATTTGGAGCGACTCATAATTTATTTTTTAATGAGTTTTCTAAAAAAAATTAAATTTAAGTTTAAAGTAAATATAATTGATGAGTTAAACTCTTGACATACAAATTAAACATGGTGAAAATGATATTTTGTTTTATCGATCTAAAATATGTTAAAGATATAATTAAGAAGTTTGACATTAAAAAAAAGGGAGTCATGCTCGTATACCTATGAACACAACTGTCAAAATTTGTTCAAATTCTACGTGTAAGTGTGTTGATTCTACACTTGCATACGCAGGGAGGTTTTGGCACGTATATACGCAGCAGAAATTGTTTCTGCTGTATCTCATCTTCATACAAATGGCACATAATGCATAGGGATCTTAAACCTGAAAATATCCTTCTAGATGCAGATGGACAGGTACGATTTTTCAACTTTTTCTTTCTCTCTGCATGCATGTGCGCGCGCACGCATTCTTGCAAGTGATAGTTCATGCCTAATCTAATGCAAATGGGCAACCTGTAATCGCATTTTCCATCATGCCATTGGCAATACCTTCTATTACTCATAGATGATCTTGTAAGTGTCAAAGATCAGGTCAAGAGTGGGTACTTTACGGCATTTTGTCACTTGAATTTGAAATGACCACTTCTGGTGTTATTTTGTCTTTCTTATCAAATGATCTTGTCCAGATTTCGGCCCCAGGATTTAGGTTTGGGTGGGATTAAAAACTAAATTATGCTCCACCTTCCAATCCCATAGGATTTAATCTTTCTCTATATTTTAGAGTTTCATTTGTATGTGGACTTCTCCTTGTCTTTGGGAGATGTCTTTGATCTAGCAGCGAGTATAAGTTTGCTTCCATTAGGTATGATTGGTTCTGAGTCTTTCTTCTCTTTTTCTTTTGTTTCTTCTTCTTTGGTGATTAAAACTAATGAACCCAATTCCTGTTTTCTCATTCATAAGATGACTTCAGGTTGTGTCAGACTTATATTTCATTTTTTCCCCTGTTTTTGCAGCCTCCTTTTACTGGTGGAAACGGACAGAAAAGTAAGCGAAAGATTATGAAGGATAAGATTAAGCTGCCAGCATTTTTGTCAAGCGAAGCACATTCACTCTCAAAAGGGGTAAATCTACTCTCCCGTACCTTGCATTCTTGCTTTCATGTGAACCTTTCATTTTATCAAACATTCTGTTATGAGTGCACACAGGATGGTGAGCTCTCCAGCCATTAGTTTGTTGCAGTTGGCTGGGTGCATGTGCCTAGTGATCTTTGAGCAGGAATAATTTATGTTTTATGGCTGCGTTTGTTTAGCGAGCTGTGAGCAGGGATTAATATAGCTACATAATCAAACCTGATTAAATTGGCAAGAGATGGAGTGCTTTAAAAGTCAAGAAATTACATAACCAGGAACCTTAGTTTGCTGCTTTGAAATCTCTGAGTTGTTTAACTGAGTTGTCAATGATGTTCATACCTTGGGCTGGAATCCCTGTTATATGACTTGGCAATGCGGTCACGAAAGGAAAAAGAAAAAAGAAAGGAAAAGAGAGAAGGTATCGCTGCTTTAAGCTGATGCAGCGGAGGTTGGAATTTGATCTGGCATACTAATATTAATGAATATGAAATCTTAGAAACACATTTTCCTCTTCAACTGCTGCAGAAAGAAACAAGCAAGCGCCTTGGACATTACAGGCTTACGAATCTCAAAGACTTATCGTTCTGAAAATGCTGTTGAGTTTGTTGAGA
This sequence comes from Populus alba, assembly GCF_005239225.2. Taxonomy (NCBI): domain Eukaryota; kingdom Viridiplantae; phylum Streptophyta; class Magnoliopsida; order Malpighiales; family Salicaceae; genus Populus; species Populus alba. Next base: position 15,560,468 of record NC_133302.1, on the reverse strand, counting down.
TGGCTGGAGATTTTTATTATATCCTGTAATGGTTATCAGTTAATGTATATAACTTTGCTTCTGGAGGATGAAACAGTGAGTAAAAGCAACTGTGTGTCGTATTCAGTTAAAAATATAAAATTTAGACTCCAAATTGTTTCAGGTTTGTGTTTAGGATGCGCCTCTAGTTGTTCAGTTACCATTTGTGAACGAAGCCAAGTATTTTATGTTAAAATAAAATAAAATAAAAAATTGTAAATTCCACATGCCAAAACAACGAAAAAGAAACAGAGTCCAACTTCTGCGAGAGCCATTGAAGATGGTTAAAGAAATCTGGTGAGCGAAAGCTTAAAGCTAATGCAGACTAGTAGTGCAGCTTCTCATTTCCTGTTTGATATCTCTACAGCTACTCAGCTGCAGGCTCAGAAGCCTCACTGTCAGACTTTTTCATGTTGCAGGAAAATTATTTTCCAGCTAACAGTAATCTTAGGAATAAACACCTCTGGGATAGATTCCGTCAACAGATGCCTTCAAAGAGAGAAAGCCAGCAGTATGGTGTAGAATATAGCGTGTAAAATTAGAAGTATATTTGCTTATGTCCTAATAGGATATTGTGTATTGATAATAGACCTTTATCAAGCACAAACATGTAATTGCAGTGTATGGAAACAGACTGCTGAAGGAGCTGTTAGGGTTAAGTCATACAGAGCAGAAGCTAGCATTTTGGTGATTCTATTTCTTCCCAATTGCATTTCAAATTGCAATCACCTAATCTTAATTTTATTTCACATTACAGTAACTTGTTTTTAATCGAAAACTATAAGAAGGCACACCCACATAATTATATTGTAAACGATCAATGCAGCTGCAATTTCTTTCTCCTTATTCCTCTATTTTGACAGTGAAGTAGGAGCTAGCTTGCTTTATTGGAGATCCACACGTAGTGATTGCTTGAAATCCTGGAGAAAAGGAATTGATACCTAAGAGCTAAACCATTTCACTTTCTGGACCCACATCAGTTCGATAGTTTCTATCATTTGCTTCTGCATTTCCGCCTATATCCTGGTCTTCTCCAGAGAGTTCTTCGAGGGACTTGCCTTTTGTTTCTGGCACCAAGAAAGTGAAGAAAAAGCCAATCAAATTGACCACAGAAAGTTCGATAATTGCCTTCTTGATTCCATTTGAGTCTCCATCCTGAGTGTAGTACTGTACAACAAATGCACCGATTATAGCTCCTGCTTTTCCTGATGCAGCTGAAATACCATGACATGTCGAGCGGAACCTTGCTGGAAACAGCTCTGCCGGCACTATGAAGGTTGTACTGTTTGGTCCAAAGTTAGCAAAGAAGAAGGTGAGTCCGTAAAGAACTGTAAACATTATTGACCACCACATAAATCCTTTTTCGAATCTGGGCCACATGCATTTTTCTCCCCTCTAAGATCCCCATACTTGAATCCGAGAATTGCCATGAAAATGGACATCAGAAGGAAGCCGCCAAGCTGGATTATGAACCTTCCGATCCTATCAACGAGGAACACAGTAAATTAAACCAGTAACCAGGAACAATTGCAACAAGCGCGATTAAGGACATTGCTTTGGATAGATGGTACATCTCCTCTAACGCATTCATTGAGGAGGCCTTATTTAGCAATCCAGCAGCTGGGTATACATCTTTCTGGGTTAAATTGAGAGCATAGAAAGCAATATCCAATAGGAACCACGTGCTGGCTGTCCCAAGAAGTTGAGTCCCATGCTTATAAAGATACTCTTTAGAAAAGAACCCGTACGAAGAGTTGGGATTAATAGGAGCCTTGGAACTTGTTTCATCAATAGTAAAGTCCTTTTCAAGAACCTTGGCCCATATCGTTAGCAGCCTTCTTTGTGGTTTCCCTCAACTAACAGTGTACCTGCTGTTTTTGGCATTTTCATTCCCCAATAATAGGTTAAAGCTGCAGACGCACCAAACATAAGCACTATTATCACGACCAAATCCCGGACACTGTAATGTTTTGAATTAAAGGAATAGAAAAAGGCTAGAAAGCTCTTGAAGACTTAGATGTTGGAATAAATGAATGAAGGGTATTTTAGTAATTCAAACAAACTTGATAAATATAAATAGAAAAAAAAAAAAAAAAGAAAGATCTGAAAATTTTGAGAGAGAAACTGGTAGGAGGAGAAGAGGAAGAAGAAGAAGAAGAAGAGAAAAGAGGGAAAATAAAGGAAAAAAGAAAAGGAGTTGAGAAAATAAATTTAAAGGTAAGATTTAGATTGTTAAATTGTATAAATGTATGTTAATTGAACTTTAAATTTTAGTTTGATGAATGTTAGGGTTTTGAAAATTGTGTTTTAAGTTTAATTGATGAATTAATTTGAATGTTATGGATGATTATTGTGGATAATTGATTATTTAAGTTGATTACGGAAGATTGTGATAATTTTGAGCTATGAATTGTGTAAATGGTGGAATTTGAGATAGAAATTTTGAAAAGAATAGTAGGTTTCTGTTTGAAATTCTGGGTTGGAGTTGAAGATGAATGAAAAATTCATTGTCTTCCTCAATTTATGAAAATTACAGTTTAGTCCCCAAACTTTG